>NC_053447.1:2931441-3231441 GCF_007990345.1 Gossypium hirsutum | reverse complement strand
TTTTCACCCTCTATATAAATAACCCATTCTCTTCATCTTCATTACGTGCCCCCAAAACAACCCTAATCGCTCTTCTTGTGTTGTATGTGCAAGAATGGTTACCTCTTTCTTCTTGGGTTTTTTATTTGGGTTTTTCATATTCTCTAGTGTCGTTTCATCTTTCATGCACGAATTTATACACTCTTTTTCGGCTAAGAAAACGTTTTCGGCTTCCAATGGGCAGCCTTCGTATCCGTTTCTTGGCTGTCTCATCTCTTTTTACAAGAATCGCAGCCGTCTCTTGGATTGGTACACTGATCTTTTGTCGGAGTCGCCTTGCCAGACCATCGTGGTGAGCCGTCTCGGTGCACGTCGTACGGTCGTCACTGCGAATCCTGCTAATATCGAGTATATACTTAAGACCAACTTCAATAATTTCCCTAAAGGCAGGCCTTTCACTGAAATCCTGGGCGATCTTCTCGGTTGTGGGATATTTAACGTTGATGGGGAGCTGTGGAGTACTCAACGGAAGCTCGCCAGCCATGAGTTTAGTACAAAGTCATTGAGAGAATTCGTGGTGAAAACCCTCCAAGAAGTGGTGGATGATCGGCTGGTACCGTTGCTTGAAGCGGCGATGGAGGCCGAGGAAGTCCTTGATTTGCAAGACGTGTTAAGAAGATTAGCATTCGACACCGTGTGTAAAGTATCATTGGGTTACGACCCTTGTTGCTTGGATCTTTTGAAACCAGTGCCGCCGCTCGTTAAAGCGTTCGATACCGCATCGGAGATATCCGCCATGCGGGGAATGGCGCCCATGATCGTGGTGTGGAAACTAAAGAGAGCCCTTAACGTCGGGTCGGAAAAGAAACTCAAGGAAGCTATCGATCTCGTTCACGGCTGCGTATTGGAGATCATTCGGAACAAAAAGAAGGCTCTCGAAGAAGCGAAGGCCAAAAGCGCCGCCGCCAGAGGCGGCGAAGACTTACTGTCGAGGCTGTTATCAGCTGGACACGACGGTGATGTCGTGAGAGATATGGTGATTAGCTTCATAATGGCTGGAAGAGACACCACCTCCTCCGCCATGACGTGGCTGTTTTGGCTGCTTTCGGAGCATGAAAATGCGGAGAAAATGATGGTGAAAGAAGTGGAATCGATGCTCGGTAATGGCGGAAATGGACTGGATTTCGAAACGTTAAAGGAAATGAATTTCGTGAAAGCCTGCATTTGTGAGTCAATGAGGCTTTACCCTCCGGTGGCATGGGACTCAAAACACGCCTTAGACGATGACGTTTTACCCGATGGGACTTTCGTCGGGAAAGGAGATAGAGTAACGTATTTCCCTTACGGGATGGGGAGGATGGAGGCGTTGTGGGGAAAGGATTGGTTCGAGTTCGAACCGGACCGGTGGTTCCAAGAACCGGGTGCAGAGAATGGGTTGCTAAAGCCTGTCAGCCCTTTCAAGTTCCCCGTTTTTCAAGCCGGTCCAAGAGTTTGCCTTGGGAAAGAAATGGCGTTTATTCAGATGAAGTATGTGGTGGCTTCGATACTGAAGAAATTCGAGATCAGACCGGTGAACCGGGAGCAACCGGTTTTTGTTCCTCTATTGACCGGCCATATGGCTGGTGGTTTGAATGTCTTGGTGAAGAGAAGGGAGCTGAAATAGTGAGGCAATTGCCTCCAACTTTAGATCAGTGGAATATGACGACTTGTACTATTGTAAAACCTCAATCCAGTTGGACCAACTCAGATTGGGTACTGAATAATTAAATATATTTTATAAAGCAATTACTATAAAAATATTTATTAATTTCAACCTTTCCAGTTTCCATACAACTTACTAGTGAAAGCTTATCGAGTACTGCTTAGAGAAAGCAATCCCTAGTTTAGAAAATTATTATAAAACAACCTAAACTATTACTTTTGTTTTAGTTACTTTTAGTTCTTTATCATCGTGTTGTAACATTTTAGTTGCTATTAATGTTAAGTTGACATGACACTTTTAAATAATCATTTCAAACGAAAATTTTAAATTAAATTCTACAATTGATTTTTATATTTTTTTATTTTGAGCAATTTATTTTTTTAATTTTTTTTAACTTTTTTTCTTGTTTTATTTTTCATTCTCTTCTGTTTCTTCCTCTATTTTCCTTCCTTCTTCATTTCTTTTAATGTAGTTTTCCTATGTTTTTTATTTGTTAAAATTAGTCTACACGCTCGTCTCACTTAAAAAAATTAAATTGTTCAAAAAAATAAAAGCATAGGGACTAGTGTTAACAAATGAAAAACATAGAAAAACTAAGTTAAAAGAAATAGATAATAGGGGGAAAAAGAAATAGAAGGAGAAGAGAAGAGAATGAAAAATAAAGAAAGTTAAAAAAAACATAAAAGAGAAAAAGTAAATTGCTCGAAACAAAAAATATAGAGACCAATTGTATAAATTAGTCTAAAATTTTTATTTGAAATAATGATGTAACACATCAACTTACTGTTACATTGTTAACTGCAATTAATGGCTCAGTAACTAAAATATTACAAGGCGATAACATAAATGATTAAAACGTAACATTTTAAATATAAATTATTAAAATGTAACTTAAAACAAACAAAAATAACTATTTTAATAATTTATATTAAAAAATAAAACACACATATCTTATAATGGTGACTAATATTTTGATCACGAGAGGTAAATAATATTGTGGTTGATGAGAATTGAATGCGCATTAGATGCTGACCAAGTACGAACATGTCGACATTGAAAGCTTCGAGATTTAAGATTTTTGACCTGCACTTACGATGTTGCGTCATTGGTCCAGTTGAAGCAACACATCTACGCGTAATCTTTAGCTTCTAGTAGATAATGCTGCGGCATTTATAGGTCATCAACCTAATGAAAAATATAATATATGTGTTTTATTGATGGTTCTTTTGCCTCTACGAATGATCTGGTTTTACACTTTCCCATTTTTATACTTGGTGCCATAGATTGAGCTACAAAATTTCTTTAATAAAATGAAGTTGATAATTATTTAATTTTTAGTTTGATTTTTTAATAAAAAACAGTAGTTTATTTTCTTAACAAGAATGTTGATATATATATAACAAGGTCAAAATCAAGATAGAGTAGTAAATATTGTATCGATGTTTGTATCATTTTTTTACACTGATACATATTGATATTGGTAGTTTTCGATACACTGTTTTAGACAGATATTTTTAAATATTATTGATATGTATATATATATATTTATAGTCTAGTCCTTAGTTATTTTGATAAATTATATATCAATTTAAATATTTTTTACATATCTAATTATAGTCTAGCTTTTAGTTTCTTAGTAATTTATATATTATATATATGTAAAATATAACTCAATTACATTCATAAAAATATATTTATATGTAAATATAAGTTTTAAAATTATTAATTAAATTTAATAACTATTTCGTAATTATAGAAAAATAAAAAAGTTAAAAGTTGGTTTAAAATATTAAAATTTTGTACCAATCAGTCTTAACTGAGATTGACTCGAATGGACTGAATTACACCAAAGTGGTTGAAAAGTACTAAAATTTTGATCGAAACAAAACATAGACTTTTTGGTACCAGTTTACTGGAACGATACCAACTATCATGGTTAAAATACTATTTAATAATGAGTTTGGCTTCGATGTTCAATTCGGTATCCAAACAAAACTTAGATACTAAATTGAATATTGAAACAAAACTCATGTATCAAATGTTATATTAACCCTATACAGTATGTATGACTACTTGCGTTGAATTTGAAGATGGAAACGCGGGAGGCCAGACTTTCTTTCTAACTTGGTCTCCTTCTTCTCCCCCGCGTTGTTCCCGCTTTTAACCAGAAATTTATTCAAAAATAAGTTACTCAACATAAATTCATCAACCCATTATTCGGATCCGGATTTAAGTATTTAATCATTAATATTAATAATAAATAAAATTAAAAGAGTGTAGTTTATACATATAAGAGATGAAATGATTCATAAAAATTACTTACAAGAACAAACGGATCATATAGATACAGAAACAATGGATAAAAAAAAAAAGGAAAAAAGAAAAGACCGCCTTGCATGCATCATTGCATCATCAATTTAAACTCCTCGAAGCTGATGACACCATCACCGTTAAGATCAAATCGCTTGATCATAACCTTACATTCATCAATGGACTTGAACTCCCCAAGCTTGCTTAACATTTTCTTCAAGTCTTTAGGCGTAATGAATCCGTTTCCATCAGTATCGTACATCTGGAAAGCTTCTTTCAAATCCTTCGTCTTCTCTGCTTCACCTCCTTCTTCTAATAACCCAATGAAATCCTCCAAATCTAATAACCCGTCGCCGTTTGAGTCCAACGCTTCGATTGCCACTTGGGCTTCGTTTAACTTCAGTTCCCCGCCCATTAAGCCCAATCTATGGCTCAACTCCGATGCTGAAATCTTCCCATCGCCGTCTCTATCGAAGTAACTAAGAACACGTTCGTATTGTTCGTTTTTGATCATATTTTCACGAAGAAATTAAAAAAAAAAGAAAAGAAAAAGAAAGAAACTTTAATGAGCTAAAGATGAAATAATTGAAAGCTGAGTTGGATTTGCAGAAATGGGTAACCGAAACCGAGTTTATATATAGATGAAGAAGAAAGTGCTGGGAATTTTGGAAACTTGGTGTTCAAAGCGAGAAAGGAGATAAAGAAGAAGGGACTTTCGTTGAATTATTTATTTTCTCAGAGATTTTCAAATATAAATAGAATCTTAGAGGGAAACGAGGACGAATAGAAAACTTTAAAAACGAGTTAATTGAATCCGTTTAACGGTCAAAACGAGAATTGTCTTTTGTTTCTAAACAAAAAAGAAAATAGTTTGTTAAATGTTAATTTTTAATAAATTTGTTTAAAAACTCCGTTATTTTTGTTAAGATAAAATTTAATTATATAAATGATAATATATTTTTTAAAACAAAAAGGAGATGCAACTGGTCGGATTTAGTTAATGAATATGCTTATTTTAAAAAGAGAAATTACCAATTAAAATAAAATAAATAATTGTTTTTTTTAAGGAGTGGAAAGAACGTAAATTTCTAGGAAGGAAAATTGATTCCCAAATTTAGCAGCAAAATAATAGAAGACGAAAATGTGCACATATATATATTTATTTATAGTCTGATTATCAAATTAATTTTCTGGGGTGGAAAAATATGAAATAATTTTATTTTTTTCTTAATATGAGAGTGATTGAAGTCAAATTTGATTATAATAATGCATATGGTGATGACGTAAGCTAAGAGGTATGTATTACTAGTTATGGCCAATGAAAAAGCGTTTACACATGTTTTCCACGTTTTGCACTTGTATTACCAGCCTGATCCAGCCTATAAAAAACGAAAAGAAGGCGAGCGGTGGGCCGTGGTACGCCCTTATCCATGCCTTTTTATTTTTATTTTTATTTATTGGCCTACAAGAAGATTCATACTTATAAGGCTTTACAGTTTAAAAATCTCTAAGATTTTAGTTTTTATTTTTATTTATTTAGTTGAATATTTAAACTTTAAAAAAAACATAAAAAAGACCTTCAATTTTAAAAAAAAAAAGTTTAAGCCTCTATTTTTTTTGCACTTATTTGAGTACTTAAAATTTCAAAATACATCAAAAAATCTTGAAATTTTTTCAAAAAAAATTAATTAAGCCTCTGTTTTTCTTTTTTGTTCGCAATTAAGTAATTTGATGGCCTTTTTGATGCATTTTGAAAATTCAAGTACCTAATTAAGTACAAAAAAATAGGGACTTAGTTGCTTTTTTTAAAAAAAATTGAGGGTCTTTTTTAAGCATTTTGAAAGTTTAAGTATCCAATTAAATGCAAAAAATAGAGCAGGGACTTAATTTCTTTTTTTTGAAGAAGTTTAAGGGTTTTTTACACCATTAAACCTACTTATAAATCTATTCTAGTTAAACACATAAGCCAGATGCGACTTGGACTTGTTTAATGAAAAGATTAATAATCCGATTCGTTTATAGTGTTTAGATTTATTTAATGAAAGGAATAAACTTTAAGTATGACTTGTAAATTAAAAAGAGATGATATTTTTTTAATTACGTATTCTTTGGTACTTGTACATTTTATTTATTTATTTATTTTGGTCCTTAATATAAATTATGTCAATATTTGATGATGTGATAAGTTGAAACATGATCGAATCAGACGATTTAAATTGATAAAAATCAATAGTTGAACAAATTGAACCGATTTAATAATATTCTATATTTTTTTAGATTTTGTGAATTTTTAATTATTTATTTAATTATTATTGGTTCGACGGTCAAATCGGTCGAATTAGTCAATTTGAAAATTGGGTGGTCTGACCTATTCAACCACCAATCCGATTATTAAAGTACTAAATGTAACACCTTGAGATAGTATCACATCATCACTTGAAAATTTATATAAATTTTTTAATTTTCAAGTGATGATGTGGTACAATTTTAGAGTGTCATATTATTAAACTTTTTATATATTTTTTAATTTATAAACTAAAATAGATCTAAATGTCAAATTCAATGACTAAAATAGACACACACACAGAAAAACAAAGTACCAAGGGCGAAGCCAAAAAATTTTGGGCCAAAATTAAATAATAAGTTTACAATAGTAAAAATATAATTTTATCATTTTAATAGTCTATATCTTTATAATTTTTAAAGGATTAAATTAAATTTTTATCATTTTTAAGATAAACCAAAATATAATTTTACTTTTATTAATTTAAAAATTTAAAAATTTAAAAGAATTAAATAAAAAATTTTCATTTTAAGAGATTCGTCATTCTATGAAAACCCTAATTACCCCTGAAAATAAACGTAATTGTGAAGTTGAAGGTAAAAATCCAATTAAAGCAACCATAAGATTGCACGTGAAGGAAACTATCTGTAAAATGCAAACGCTGATAAGGAAGTGGTACTGTTCCTAGCTCTTGGACATGGAGCCTACAAAGATAATTCAGAGTAGTGGGAATAGATACCGCGCCCTTAATACTGAGCCTGAGGACCATCTTCCCTCCAAAGGCTGCACAAAACAACAGCATCAATCTCCTTGAACATGTCTCCACATCCAAAGCTTCAACCGGGGTCCTGTTCTTCACCTTGGTTGGACCGGCTAGTTCATGGTTGAGGTGCCCCTCCTCTTCCCTACCCGGTAGCCTCGACAATCGTAGACCCAAAACAATTAATGCCTCATTGGTAAAAATCTATGATCCATTAAATATAAAAAACAACAATAATAAATAAAATATAATGAAATGGTATCCATATTTGTTCTTATTATTTTCTTTATATAATGTCTATAATTATTCATAAATTTTTAAATGGAAAGATTTGATATGCAATATGGGCCAGCTAAAGCCCCTAGCTAATCCTCACCTAACTGGGCTGAACTACAGGGCATATGTTCAGTTTTCTTGCCTAAAATTGTTTTCGGTCTTACTCGAAAGTTTAAATTTATTGTTTGTTTAATATTAAATTAAAAAAAATCGTAATTGATAAAAAATAATTCTAACAGAAAGAAAATAATAATTCGACAGATCTAATATAAAATTTTAAGTCAATAACACAAGAAAAGCTAGATTCCCATTAAAAATATAGTTTCAATATCGCGTAATTTTTTAATTATCTAAAAATATTAATATTCGACAAATAATCAACTTAATTTTTTGTTATTTTCTTAAAATATTATTCGTCAATTTTTTTCTTCATCACCTTGTACTTGAAATAGAAACTCAAAGGTGAAACCCAAATCAAAACCCATAAAACAGTAAAGCCCAAAACAATAAGTAAAATCTAATAAACAGCCCAAAATAAATATATAAATACCTGACTTTGATGTTTAATCAAGGACTCCATTGAATGGAAAAACAAAAAAGAAGGACTAATTCGAAGATTTTAATGAATTGCAGGCAGCGGTATAAAAACTTGAAAGCCTTAAACCCTAGTTCCATATCCTCCCTTAGTTCTCCATTTCCCAAACCCTAGTCACCACCGGACAATTCAAACCCACAGCAAAAACACACCCAGCTCTTTCATTTCACTGTGGGGTGGGTTTTTTTGAGCCTTTTTTTTCGATGGCTCTTTACTTGTTGTTCGAGTCATCTTCTGGGTACGCGTTGTTCCACGCTCAGGGGCTCGATGAAATCGGTCAGAATACAGAGGCCGTTAGGAACTCGGTGGCGGATCTGAATCGGTTCGGTAAAGTGGTCCAACTCACTGCTTTTCAGCCTTTTGAGTCCGCTATTGATGGTCTCAATCAATGCAATTCTGTTTCTGAAGGTATTGTATGATTTTACCCTTTTTTCCTAAATTCGTTTTGTTTTTCCTTGTTTTCATTAGTTATATTCCAATAATTTATTTTCTGGATATATAATATCATCTTTTACTACTACTTTGTAAAGTTTTATTAGTTCTTTTATGTAAGTTATTGTGTTTACTCGGCAATGTTAGCTATATCTAATTAGCATAGGCTAATCTTGAAGTTTTATGCTTAAGAAGCTCTTCTAACTAATGACTGAAAGAAGACATATTGATTGAATTAGCGACTCTGGATAATTCATTTGAAGATGAGTATGCTTACTGTTTAGTTGGGTTTACCTATTGGGTTATGTTTGGTTTCATTTGTCAGGGCTTATGACCGATGAGTTGAGGAGTTTTTTGGAGCTGAATCTCCCTAAAGTGAAGGAAGGCAAGAAGTCGAAGTTCAGCCTGGGTGTTGCAGAGCCTAAGCTTGGTTCCCACATCTCAGAGACAACAAAAATTCCATGTCAGAGTGGGGAGTTTGTGCTCGAGCTTCTTCGTGGTGTGCGGTTGCATTTTGATAAGTTTATCAAGGACCTAAAGGTTTGCGTATTTCTTTATGTTCTAACTATGCTAACAGCTACAAGTGTGTGTTTTCCTCATTTGCTTTCGTGTCTGTTCTTAAACTTGGTAGTCTGGGGACTTAGAGAAAGCTCAGCTCGGTCTGGCGCACAGTTACAGTAGAGCAAAGGTTAAGTTCAATGTCAACCGAGTTGACAATATGGTTATTCAAGCAATTTTCCTACTTGACACTCTTGACAAGGATATCAATTCCTTTTCCATGAGAGTTAGGTTTGTTTTCAATTAACCCTGAAACTGGTGTCTTTTTAGCTCAATCCCTGGCATGGATTTCATTTAACAGTCATCCTCGTGTTGTTTACTTCCTGCAGGGAGTGGTACTCTTGGCATTTCCCCGAGTTGGTAAAGATTGTCAACGATAACTATCTCTATGCTAGGGTTGCTAAGCTTATCGAGGATAAGTCAAAGTTGTCTGAAGAACATGTACCTGCGTTAACTGAGATACTCGGGGATGAGGACAAAGCAAAAGAAGTTGTAGAAGCTGGCAAAGCATCAATGGGTAGGTCTCTTGTATTTTATGTCACAAATTGAACTTATTTTTGCATACATCTATTTACTGGTTCTTTTTCTTTTCTGTTTTGCAGGACAGGATTTGACCCCTGTTGATTTGATTAATGTTCAGCTATTTGCTCAGAGGGTAATGGATCTTGCTGAGTACAGAAAGAATCTTTATGATTATTTAGTGACTAAGATGAATGACATTGCACCAAATTTGGCATCATTGATCGGGGAAGTTGTTGGGGCCCGGTTGATCTCTCATGCTGGTAGTCTCACGAATTTGGCCAAGTGCCCCTCTTCTACTCTCCAGATTCTTGGAGCAGAGAAGGCTCTTTTCAGGTATTTTTACTTATTGCATTGAGTTTTTATGATGTGGCCTGTGCACTTGTAAAATGTATCGAGACGTGGACCTCTTGCTAAAATTTAGGCCCTCTTTGAGTGGAAGCTTGATTTGTGTCTTGCTCAAGATCTTGAGCACTAATCCAAGTGCATTATTGCATTTTTTATGTTGATTTTTTTCTTATCCGTGGTTTTATGGATTGGTTTCACTCATTTGCTTACTGGCTTCAGGGCACTGAAAACTCGCGGAAATACACCCAAGTATGGTCTAATTTTCCATTCATCTTTCATTGGTCGAGCATCTTCGAAGAACAAGGGCCGAATGGCACGCTATCTTGCAAACAAGTGTTCCATTGCATCTCGTATAGATTGTTTTTCAGGTAATCGTGATTCTTCATTTCCTGTACACTGTATGTTTTCGCCTATAATATTTCATTCAACTCATGTTTTCAGAGAGGGGTTCCACTGTCTTTGGGGAGAAACTGCGGGAACAGGTGGAGGAACGACTTGAATTCTATGACAAAGGTGTTGCACCTCGTAAAAACATCGATGTAATGAAATCTGCAATTGAAAGTACTCAGAACAAAGGTACAAAAAGTTGTATTGTCTTTTCTTTCATCGTTATTTGGTTTCACCTCGCGGCTGATGTTTTGATATTGTTATCGATCCCCGTGTCTTTTGCAGATACTGAAATGGAAGAAGTGGAACCTGAAGAAGCTTCCGCAAAGAAAAGCAAGAAAAAGAAGTCAAAAACCGAAGATGCTCCAGCTGCTGCTACAAATGGAGATGCCTTGGAGGACGGTAAATCGGAGAAGAAAAAGAAGAAAGAGAAACGAAAGAAGGAGCAAGAGGCGGATGAAGAAGATGGGAAAACAAATGGCGTAAACGAGCAGGATGGGACAGCCAAGAAAAAGAAAAAGAAGAGTAAAGATGAAGCAGCTACAAATGAAAATACAAAGAAGAAGAAGAAGAAGAAGAAGAGCCAAGAGTGAAATTTAATCACTAATTGCTAAATTTCAGCAAATGGAAAAAAGGCTAATAGTGTTTTAAGCATTTTAGTTGTAGAAAATGGTTAGCTTCCTTTTCGGTTTAAACTTTGTTCTGGATTTTTGGAAATCTATTTTGTTGTGAAATTTGGTTTTTTTTGGTAATTTGAGATTAAATTTAATGAGTTGGATCATTATATTTAAAACTAATTATTAGTTTGAAGCTTAAGATAATAATTGAGTCTTTTCAAGGGGTACAGGCAATAATTGCTTTGAATTTTTAATATATCCAGTTTAGACAATAATACCATAGATGAAATTTGTAATTAACAAAAAAAGGGTTCATGCATTAATCCCCACGTGACGTGAGCAATTCCAATTCCAATTCCAATTGAATACAAACTTTTTTAACAGGAGTAAGATTTGACTTGTGCTGGGGAAAACCTTTTTTTTCTTTTTTAATAACTTTCACGTTAAAACTTAATATTTTTATTTAAAATATAATTTAATGTGCTATGTCTGTTTATTTTTACTTCGCAGTGATTAAAATGTAATAACATATTAAATATAAATGAGTTAGAATAATTAAAAATAAATTCTCCAAATTTTATATATTTATAAGTGCAAAAATTAACTTAATACGTTTAATATTTCTTACATAAAAGTCCAATATAAGTTGATCACCGAAAACAATAATAAGAAAAGTCCAAACTCTATATACCTCAAATCAATCATTGTCTATATGTTTAATTTAATTAAATAAAGCTTCGCCAAAACCAAATTTGAGACATAATTTAATTTAATTTCTAACATTTTGAATTACCGACCAGCTTCACTTCAATCTCCATTTCCATGGCGGAAAGAAATCCAAGCCTTTCAAACGCCGGATTCTGTTACGAAACGAGAATTTACAGTAGCTTAAGGCAGCCCGTCCCTCTCCCGCCAGCTGATCAGCCTCTTTCCGTCGCGGAATATTGTCTCTCCATCTTCTCTTCCATTTCCACCAGCGGCGCCACCCCTTTCGCCGTCAATGCAACCACCGGCCAAACGCTGAGTTACTCTCAATTCGTTTCTCAGGTCCGTTCCCTTGCTTACTGTCTCAAAAAACGCTACTCTCTGTCCCAAAACGATGTCGCTTTCGTCCTCTCCCCTACTTCTCTTCATATCCCTGTGCTTTACTTTGCTCTCATGTCGTTGGGAATCATCGTCTCTCCCGCTAACCCGCTTGGTTCCAACTCGGAAATCTCTCACCAGGTCCAGCTCAGTAAACCGGTTATTGCCTTTGCTACTTCACAAACCTCTCATAAGATTCCATCTCTCAAACACGAAACTATCCTCTTGGACTCGCCCGAGTTTCTATCTTTCTTAACTCAGTCCAATATCGACGGTAACGTCATTAAACGAATCAAGGTAAATCAGTCCGATTCGGCAGCGATTTTATATTCTTCCGGAACCACCGGGCGGGTAAAGGGCGTGATGATGTCTCAACGTAACTTAATCGCAATGATGGCGGCGATTCATCACCACAACACTATCGAAGCTGACGGTAGCGACAATCCACCGCGATCGGTGACATTCTTCACCGTGCCACTGTTCCACGTGTTCGGTTTCTTTATGTTGTTAGGGGCGGTTTTGTCGGCGGATACCGTAGTTTTGACGGAGAGGTTTGAATTTGCGGAGATGCTGAGAGCCATCGAGAAGTACAAGGTTACTTTCATGCCGGTATCGCCGCCGCTTGTGCTGGCGTTTGTCAAATCGAATTTGACTAAAAAGTTCGACTTGAGCTCACTTCAGGTGCTTGGCTGCGGTGGCGCGCCGCTTGGTCGGGAGGTAGCTCGGCTGTTCAACGAGAAGTTCCCCAATGTGTTATTGCTACAGGTATTTAATTTAATTTATTTATTGATGTTTACTAGAATAATTTAATTAAGAAATAATCATATTATAAAGTTTACTACAATAATTGATAGTTAATATAAATTTTAAAAATCTAAAATATTGAAAATGCCAACTTACTAGTTGCTACTAACAACATAAAGAATTAAATTATAAAGAATTAATAAAATAATACTAGTATCATGGCAAGTATTACTTTATAAAAATTTGGTTTTTAACGTCAAATTACATTTTATTTTTTATTAAAAAATAAATAAATTAGTTCCTATCAAAGAGTAAATGATTTTTTGTTTAAAGTTTTATCAATTTTTACGGTAAGAAATTAGTCTCTGTATATTAGCATGAAGTGTACATGACACGTTACGTATTACTATTTAAATATTCCGTCAATCATGCTAGCTTTAAAGGTTACAAATGAATGAATTTTTTAACAGAAAAGATCAATTTACTCTTTAATTTAAATATAACAACTAATTTATCTATTTTTTAAATAAAAACAAAATTTAATTTAATTTTTAATATAAAAATCTTCATAATATTTTTAATGCGTCATATTTTTCTTTAATTGGAGAAGAACATAACGAGTTCAAAAGATATCAACTTGTCTTTTTGTACGAAATAAACATAACTTCATTAGGGAAGAAAACATTAAGACATCAAATAGTCAAATCAAGTTCGATAACAAGTGTTCGAGTAAAGGGGGAAAAAAAAAATCTCTCAAAAGATATCAAGTTGGTACTTTCTTTGGGAGAAATTTAAACTAATGTTTTGGGTTGGTATTCATTTTTGTTAAGGGATATGGGCTGACTGAGACTGGAGGAGGAGCAACTAATGTGTTAGGGCCTGAGGAGGCTGCTCGGTATGGGACTGTCGGCCGCCTTGCCGAAAATATGGAAGCCAAGATTGTTGATCCTGAAACTGGAGAGTCGCTGCCACCCGGGCAGAGAGGGGAACTATGGTTGCGAGGGCCAACAGTAATGAAGGGTACATACTCTTTTTGCCTTTTGTTGTTTTGTGTCTAAATAAGTAAAATGCTGCTGCAAGACAGATGGGTTGAATAAAGAAAAAAAAAAGGTTCTCATTCTGTAAAACTAAAAATATGGGAGGACTGCTTAATATCATATAATTTTTTTTTCTTTTATATTTCACAAAGTTGAAGCTATTATATGATTGTGTCAAATTCAGGTTATCTAGGTGATGAGAAGGCAACAGCGGAAACCTTGGATTCAGAAGGGTGGTTAAAAACTGGTGATATTTGTTATTTTGACACAGAGGGGTTCCTTTACATTGTAGATAGATTGAAGGAATTGATCAAATACAAGGCATATCAGGTGATATTGAGTTGTTGGCAGTGTTGACTTAATATAAATATATATTTTGGGGACAGAAATAATCTCATTGTATACAAACCAAATGACAGGTACCTCCAGCTGAATTGGAGCATTTACTTCATTCCCATCCTCAAATTGCTGATGCAGCTGTGGTTCCGTATGTCTTTTGTTTCTCCTTTGTTTTTTTTTCTCTGTTAAATGGTATATGTGCTGAATATTGTACTTTTTGCTTTGACATTTTTCTGAGTGAAAACATAAGAGAGGACATCTCACAGGGGAACATATATTGGAAAGAAAGACGGTTTCCTATATTATTCTCGTGAAAATTTGTTATCAGGTATCCTGACGAAGAAGCAGGGCAGATTCCAATGGCTTATGTAGTGAGAAACCCTGGAAGTAGCCTCACTGCGGCTCAAACCATGGATTTTATTGCAAAACAGGTATCCTTCTAATTGTAACTTACATGTTTCTTAGCGATATGCAATTGGCACTGCAAATTAAATTTCTGATGCTGAATCTGTTTTTCTTCTTGCAGGTTGCACCGTACAAGAAGATTCGTCGTGTTGCATTTATCGATTCCATTCCGAAAAATCCAGCAGGAAAGATCTTGAGGAGGGAGCTGGTTAATCATACTGGTGGTTTGTCTAGATTGTAAACCAGATGTTGGAATGATACGGTCGTTGATTTTGCCAGAGGAATACCTGCAGTGAAAACATGGTAACAGTTCACGTTCTATTGAAACATGGCATCTTTTTCCCACTTTTTATGCAATGGCTGCTCGTGTATGCGTGTTGTATCTCGTGGACGTATCGAAAACTTTGAAGTTACAACTATAATTATAAATCTTGATAATATGAGATTTTGATTATGTAATTATGTTGCCCATTGTAATTCTATTTAAAAAGAATTAAGACCCCAAGTTCCATTGTTATATACATATTGTAATCAAATTTAAATTAAAAAAATCATTATTCAATTTTAATTCCAGATGCAGGACCAAAGCGAAAAATAGGTTACTCTTAGGTGAGCTTTGAGTTCCTTTGCCTTGGCAGTTTGGTAAGTCAGTTTCAAAGCCTCCAAAACCCAAACACGGAAGCATTTCATTTTCAACCATTAAAAATAGAAGTAGATGAATATGATAAAAAAAACATGATTAAATTTATGTTAATTAAATTGATAATGGGTGAAAATATACAAGTAAATCATAAATAAATACAAGAATGATCAAAATTGCTTCCCAAGTTGAGGAAAAAAAGGATTCAGTCTGAATTATCAATAAAGTTTTTAATTAAATTAGTATTACAAATTTATCATTTGTGAAATGATTAAAAACTTCTTTTTACAAAGTTCCATCATCCCAAAAAATTATCTCTAAAAACTTTAAATATTTAGTAGAATTTTAGGAAAATTGTTAAACTATTATATTGTTATTAAAATAATTTAAACACCTGTAAACCCTCAAACATAATCAAAACTTTAATAGAGAACATAATATATACTTTGGTACACAATAAAATATAATAAATAAACACAATATAAAAAGAAAAACAGTTTTATTTATGCATATAAAATACCTAAACAAAGGTCTGTAGCAATAATATTAAAAAAAAAAAGGGAAGGGTTTGAATGTAAAAAGAAAAACCCAACGACAAAACAAACATAATCTAAGAGTACAATATGAAGGTAACAAACATAATCTAAGAGAAAAATTTGAAGGTCTGTGATGAATGAATGAGAGAAATCATTCCTCCTATTGGTCCCAAAATCGTCAAAATCAATCCAATACCAATGCAAATCTGCAAAAAATAAAAAAAATAAAAATAAATATTGTTTCGAAAATATTGGTTAAATGATATAAAAAATAAAAAATCCACAATCCACATACATAGTTTGCGAACCATGACAAGCTGAATCTCTTTGGTTTATAGATAACAAGCCATATGATGCAAGGGATCTGCATCAATAAACAAAATACAAAAATAGATGCATGATATAAAAGAAATAATTTAATATATATAAAAAATACAATATTGACATTAAAAAAATACAAATCGTGGCTTACGTAGTAAGATGTTGGGGCAAAACAAAATCCTCCAAGGAAACTTAGTAACCCACCAAAGAAAGGTAACGTTATTGCTACTAGCATTGTAAATACTGCATTAAAATAACTCAAATTTCAACAACTATTTTCGAATAATATTCTGTGTATTATTGAATACAAAATTGGGTGTAAATAAAATAGTTTTGAAGTACTTACAAACGTAAGAAGTTCGTGTAATGGTCCGAAGCATCAAACTTGGCTTGAAATGCATTTGTTTCACTAGAAATGATTCCATCATGTCAAAAACTGGCATCGCAAAGACCTATGAAGTTCATCAACGAATAAGAAAATTAATTTGTGAATTAAGGTATAAAATAATGTTTTACTGGACAGGTGAAAGGGCCTTACTTGGTAACTTCCAATGACATGAACGAGAACGAACGCATTGGCTGCTACAATGAGGTAAGCCGGTTTTTCTAGCGAAACTAGGACGTTGTCCTCGACTTGGTTTCCAAACACCAAGTAACCGCAAAAGGCAACCGGAAAATAACATGCTGCGACAACGAGATAAGCTATAACTACCCCTTTCCACATTGGTCCTTTGGATGGCTTTCCGGGTGTCGATGGGATCGTTGCTTGTATCTCCAACACCACATTATGACCGGCAAAAGCAAAAGCTACATCTCCCAATCCACTGAAGAAATCAAACACTTGGGCCTTTGGTGTAGCACTCCTCGGACCATAACTCACGGTTGGCTCAACCCCTTTTCGAACTGAAGCTACCCAAGCAATGGTTGAATAGCTGGTTTATGCAAACAAAAATGGTTAGCTTATGAATATGAATGGTAGAAAGTTCCTAGTAGAAGATAAAATGATAATCCAAAGTACATAAACTTTTGAGAAATCAAAACAAATTTTATTTGTAATCTCTTGCATACTCGAATGAGTCCCCCTGCCTGCCCCCTTGTCTCCACTCATGGCACGAACTGCCAGGGTCCCTGGAAATAATTGTACCGAAAAGAAAACAATTTCCGGCAACATCCACTACAAGCATAAACTCAACTAAATCAAGCCTATCTTGAGGTTACCGAGCAAGGGCTATTAGAATAGCCCAGCTCAAGAGATATGGTTAGGCCAAACACGCAACCACAGGGCCTTAGTGCCAGATTGCCAGTTAGTGCCGATGAACAAAGGCCGACAGATAACATATAATGTTGCAGAATTATATACCTTAGAGACATCAAAGCAGCAAAAAAGGAGATGGCAGTGATGGAATTGAAACTGGGGAGATGGGAGAGGAAAAAGTGAAGAGCTCCGAACGCCACGTAAAACCATGTTGATCGAATCTCTTTGCCATCAGGGTACAACACGTGGTAAATCTTCTTCATCGATGTCCCCCCGGTAACAACATAAACGATGTCAACACCGACTTCACACATCAGTTGCAAGGGCACCACAACCCAAAGCCCAAGCTTTTCTCCAAACGCATACTGGCCCAACTCATGGTACCGGTCAAAACGCTTTCCAGGAACCATCTCATGCATCTCAACCATTTGCCATAGTGTATAAAAAGTGATAACCCATGACAATACCATTATAGCAACTCCAGGTCCCCTATATATTGAAATTTTTCCAAGTAAATTAGAGCTAACATCATTATACCAAATATACATGCATACATGCATATATACATACATACATATATAAACATTTGACTCATTCCAGCATTCTACATGCATATAACATTGGATGTCGGATGTCAAACATATACGTATCATTAATAAAATACTATATAACTTAGTGAATTTACATACAATGAACTAATTCAAGCATTAGATGTGTATGTCTCAATGGAATAATCATATTTTAAAACACTAAAAAGGCATAAACATATGAATTATTATTACTACACACTAAGTTACTTACCCGTACATACCCGGATTTCAGTCCGGCATAGGGCATTACAACTCTGTATCAACATGTGTCAAATATAGTTATGGAAAATAAAATACTATATAAGATTGAATAAAATAAATCCGCTAACATAAACCCCAACTCCAAGATATGTTTTTTCAATCTTGAATAATTTCAATAACAATTTCTCAGAAACTAGATCATCATATTTTCATATCGAAAATAAAGCAATTTCAACTTTAAATTATCATACTTATATATAAAAAATTCAAATAACATAAATTTAATCTTTTTTTCTTCAATTTTAAACGATTTCTTTAATAGTTTTGGAGGAAACAATGAAGAAAAGAGAAGGACTGGAGACGAACCATCCAAGTAAAGAACAAGCATAAGGGAGACCCAAAACACCAGCTCCAACCATGGCGGTGACATTGTGAAAAGCAGAGTACCACCATTTAGCGTTTCTGGATTTAGTAATGGGAAGCCAATCGTTCAAAGAATCATCATTTGATGGTGCTGACTCACGCTTCTCAGGTTGAATCTCCATTTTTTTTTACCTTGGGTTTGGTTTCTGATCTTCGTTTGATAGTGATTTCACTAACTTCCACTGACCTGAGTTAAAAATAATCCTCTGATTTTTCACTAAATAAAGCAAACCAAAGATAATTGTGAAGAGCAAAGTGGGGAAGATAATGTATTTATAGAGGGATACTTAGCATTTACGAAATTCAAATTTGAGTATGATTCTCATAACCGAAAATCTCTGAAAGTTTGTTTCCTATTGTAACTAAAGGTGTTTCAAACTTATCATCTACAAAAATATAATAAAATTTGCAAGCTTGATTAACAGTTCCTCCATGACTATGTAAACATGTATTGTAGTTTACTATTAAAAAATCCAATTGAATTGTATTTGAGTTGTGATTTCTAGAATTCGTATTTGATTGAATTATTGTTTGTTAATTAATTTTAATTTATAAATAATTTTAAAATTAATCCAAGTTTGATAGTAGTGGTGTCCATGGACTGTGCCCAACCAAAATTTTAAGCCATTTGTTAAACCCTGACCCGGCCTGAAAAATGAGTCTAATATTTTGTCCAAGTTTAGCCCGGATAAAAATGCTAAAATCTAGGCCCGGCCTCCCCGTATTAATTATATATATATATTTAAAATGCTTTCCAACAATAAATTAAAAAAAACTAATATATGTGTAACTTAACAAGCAAATGTCTTTAAAATAGTAACAAATTAACAATAAAATAAGAGTTATATAATATCGAAACAATAACAACAAAATAGTGAAATATTAGCAAAATAGTGAAAAAGAAGAAGAAAATAGCAACAAAACAGTAAAAATTTTGTTTTTTTTTTTTTGCATATTCGGGCTAGGCTCGAGTCAAAAAAGCCTTACACGAAGCTTGACCCATTTTCTAAACGGATATTATTTTTTACCCAAACCCATTTTTCAAACCTATATGTTTGCTCAAATCCTCACATTTTCGGGTGGCCCGACCCATAGACAGGTCCCTAAGTTAATTTTAATTCGAAATTCTAAATCTATTTTTTAAGTAAATTTCCTCAAAATTCAATTATAAATCTTAATTAAATTTAAATTAATTTTGACGAAATAGATTTTTTTTAGACACATTGTCAAATATTCGACTACATATTTATCAAGTATTCAAATAGAAATACTTTTTTCAATTTTTTAAAATTAAATTTATTTTAAGTATGTATTTATATGTTAGTTATTAATGTTTAATTTAATAGTAGTGGTAGTAACCTTGACTAAGTCTATTATTCAAGGAGGAAAATAATAAGGAAGAATATATATATATATATATATAATCATTCACTAGACAAACATAAGTAAATTTTATCTTCAATGGATAACAGCTTTTAAAACAAACTTGATTTGTGAAAATATTACTTAATTTGAAAATTACATATTTAATCAAAATCTGATTGATAATAAATGGTATAATCTAAATTTTATCCTGATTTTAAAAATAATAATAGGGATAGGAATATTTTTGTAAATAAAGATACGACGTAGATTATTCCAAAAAATTACGCTTTGAAATAGTTGTAACTATAAGCTACGTGGGATGATTTTAGGTAGAAGCGTAATTAATATAATTTCAAAGCCATATCCCTTATATTAATAATAATATCAATCTCAAATAATAAATTATAAATAATAAATAACTATGATTAAGTCATATTTGTTTCTTTTATTATATGATTGTATAATTACAATTTATACTAGCGGCAATCGATTGAGTCTTAACTCAGTTGAAATGAACATTATTACCAATACAAAAAGAAAGACATGATCAAAACCAATAATAAAATTGTTCAAAAAAAATCAGAAAAACACATCTAACAAATTATTTTTTTTCTGCTATTACAAAAATATAATTATTATTTTAATAATTACACTTTCTATCTATTATTCGAGCACACAGCAATCGAGAATAAAAATTTAATTAACTGTAGTCTGTACAGGATAATTACTATAGTTTATATAAATATAAAAGGAGCATTTGTAGCTAAAACATAATATGGTTACGAAGAAGAAGACCACCCGAACTAATTCTACGTCTTTGGCACCAAATTTCATGCAAAAATGCCTCGTTGCCTTTGGTGTTTAGATAGTCATTCACATCGAACTGCGTCGTTTTGGCTCCAATTGAAGAAGATTTGGTGTGGTTATGGTGCCTTCCTTGTTCTCCAAATTTAGTCCCTCTATCTTCTCCACTACTTACTGAAGGGCAATCGCTAAATGCTGGGCTCCAACTCCCATTGCTGCTCCTAAATTGGTTGCTCAGATCTTGAATACTGGGTGCTTCCTATTATTTACATTTAAAAAGAAAAAAGACAGACAATGAGTCAAGATGATTTACATAACCAACAAAAGTTTACCTTTGTTGTTAATATGTCACCCGGATTTTTAATTTTCTTTAAAGCTATGTATTACGAAACTTCGAAACCAAGCAACATAGATAAAAACAACATGCAAAAGTTGCTAAGTAATAGTTAGTAAATGTTACAATTAGACTTGCATGAGAATCAGAATTTCCATCCTAGACTGAAACTATGACGGAACTTCAATATAGAACCTAGACCTGACGCGACGTGACCCAAATGTTGACATATCTAATGGCAATTAGCATATGTGCATGTCAAGATTACCTGAGAAAGATAGGGTTTATTCTCAAACAATGATGGAGAAGCATCATTAGAAGTCTCCCACTGTAACCAAGGAAGCATTACACCATCCATTTCGACAGGGACGGATTTAAACACTGCTGGACTCTGGAAATTTGGTGTCTTTGCTATCCCCCGTATGCTTGAATTAGTATCACTCCTGTCCCCATCTAATGATGAAATATCTGTGTCTTCAACATTTGAAATGAAATCTTCAATATACCTTTCGGCCTCCTCAGTTAATTGCTTCGACGTTGTATTTTGATCATGGCTCTTCTGTGGGAAATAATTAGTATATTGATTAAACGATCAAAAGAACTATCAATCCCCTTTCTTTAGATCAAATAACATCAGAATATAATGCATTGTTGCAGAGAGTGTGAGGGGAACTTGTACCGTTCTAGTTCGAAATGATTTCTCTACAATGGAGTTCTTTGGTTCGGAAAGCAATTCTTTGACAATTTTAGAGAGCTCTCTGCCATGCTTCTCCAACAGAATCTCCACTGATAAATCTTGTCTACGCTTATCTGTCTGTCAATTCAAAAATAATAATAAAATCAATTATCTATGTATTCCAGATTGAGGGGCAGAGCCTCAATTAAGGAAATAAAATGCATCCAAGGTTAAAAGTACTAGGTAATTTAGGGTACTATTGCCCGCTAATGAGAATACATCAAAAACCATGTTAATATGCATCAAAAGTACTACAGAACATTATGATTTCTTCATCAAAAGCACTTCATTGCAACCTTATTTTTGGTTATAAAGTAAAAATCTGGAAGAGACATCAGTTTGGCTGGGGTAATCATGAACCTACAGGATTAAGGCCTAGTTTAGGAATGTTTCTCAAAAGTTCTTTTTTCCCAAAAAGCACTTTTGGGGAGAACCTAAAATTTTCAGCTTCTGAAAAAAGTGCTTTTGGGCCAATTTTTGGCTTGGGAGAAGCACTTTTTCTCTCAAAAAACAGCTTGTTTAGGGATGCTTTTTGTCCCAAAACTGCTTCTTAGAAACAATACTAAACAGACCCTTAAGTCTCTAAGCGGAACTAATACATCTCCAACAACAAGAATGTATTCTACTAAGTGCACTGCCTAACTAGTTTAAGACTCAAGAAGCCACACGCAGGTGCAACTAGCAACCCTGCTGTACACATAGGAAAAAAAAAGGATTTTAAGTATTTATTACTTAATTAAAACACCCTTTCCTAGGTATGTCATATAAATAACCATACATCACATATATGGTAAATATTGCACCTTTTCCAATTCTGTTATGCACTTCCTTCTAATTGTAGACACAGCTTGAAGAAAACCAGAATTGTCAAGATGCAAACTTCCATCACTTGCTATGTTGGACTTTTTTGTTTTCACCATTGCCTGCATAAACCATGAGGCCATCCAACAAGTTTAGCAGATAAAATCAATGCAGCAAATTCATCTTAGGGAAAAAACAGGAGATAGAAGAATTACAAACTTGTTCAAGTTGTGTCTTGATCTCTTCCGCGGCATGTCTAAGCTCTTTCCGCATTGCAGCGTACAACCCACCATTCACATCATCACCAGTGGGGTGTGCCTCTCCCTAACAGGTAGGAAATACAAGAGTGAGAGCATTAGCAAGCATCTTCCTAGTTGTAGTTATAAAAATCATGATTTTCTAAAATAGGTATCCAACCTTTTTCTGTGCATAAACCGCTCGTATTATCCTCTCCATCCCACTTTTATTAGAAAAAGCATCCCCCCTATCATCATCAGTTAAAGCAGAAGTGTGGTTCTGATTCCATAGACATAAATTTCATTAAGCTTATGAAACAAATTTGACTAGAATGAGTTTCCAAAGATGCTAACAGATCCAAGCACAGTGATTAACCCTACCACTAAACAGCATCCTTAGATAAAATACCACTTAACTACTTGGTGAAAAATAAAAGTTAGAACAACCTGTTTCCAGGTAAAAGACAAAGCTTACTGAGTAACCATCATGATATTTTAAGTCCTTTTGGCTAAGAGACCTTCTCAGTCCTTGTCTATTATTTGAAGCTGTTGGTTTATAAGTCGAGGATATCTGATAGTTTTCACCAATGGAACTTCTCATACTAGCGCGGTTGCTTGAGTTCTGAGGATGATCTAGATCACTCTGCCATTTTTAGGAAGAAGAAATGCATAAAATTAGCATATTATTGTTCCCAGTACAATAGGAAAAACCACCATGCTTATTTAAAGCAAACCACACTATTCAACTTGACCAAGTCCAGTACGTTACTGTCTACAATCAATGATACTTCATCCTTAATATAGGTGAAAGAAAATTATTTGACTAATTTTGGGAAAGTTCAGAAATCCTCATTTACTTTCTTCAAATGCAATGCAGAACTACATAAGCTGATCAAACTTCAAAGATTATACACTTAACTAGGGGGAAATATTTGTCATCTAAATCATGGAAATTCTCAAAAGAAACAACAAAGAAGGAACTTGTCTAGATTCAGGACATAAACATAGCAATCACACTTGAAATACTTGAAAGGGAGGCAATAAGTCCCTACTTAATAATCTGACCTTTTTTTCTCATTTTGGCTGATGTATTTTAAGTTTTAAACTTCAACCACGCAATGTCATTAAGGAGATGTTACAAGTGCATCCTCCATTTACTTTCTTCAGATGCAATGCAAAACTACTAAGGTTGAGCAAAGATCATCAACTGTTTAAGTAGGGAAAATATTTGCCATCAAAATAATGGAAATCCTCAAAAGAATGCAATGAATGAACTTAATCTAGATTCGGAAGGTAAACTTTAACAATGGCGCTTGCAACACTTGAATCATGCAATTTCATTAAGGAGAGAAGTTAAAAGCGCATGCCCAGGGGTGATAAAAGTTTAGTTGGCTTGTCCACGTAAATTGATTTTTGCGTCTAAGTTAAACAAAAGTCACCCACAGAACAAGTAAGCAGATAGCGAAGTTCAATCTCTGGATAATGTATCATTACAACATCCAATTTATACAATTATAATAGACCGTTAAGCCTAAGACAGCTAAACACTCTAATATGGCAACGAATTCTTCTAAATAATGAGCACAGGGAATCGACCAAAAGAAATACTAATGGCGAGAATAGTACCTCAGAATCACTAATTTGATATCGAGCAACCGAGACCGATCTTCTTCTCCTGGAGTTAGCAGTGTCCGAAGTTAAACTTCCTCCACTACCACTATTTACAGAACTGCCACTGGTTCCTCGCCTGGACACTGATCGTCCTCTTCTCTGAACCACATTCTCTACTACTCCTCCTTCGCCATTACGGGTTCTGACGTTAGCATTCCACGAAGCCGACCGTCCACTGAGGGAGGAGTCAAAGAGCTCAATGGCGAGATCGTCGAGACTAATCTCCGGTAACCCCGATCCCCTGGCGGTATTGACGGTTCTCCCACTGGTCTTTGGAGCCGGAGTAGTCTCGTCGTCGTCGTCGTCAGCAAGACGGCGCGAAAATCTGCTGAGACTCCTAGCGCGGCGGTGAACGGAAGCGCGGTTGGAAGAAGAGACATCGGCTGAGTCACCGAGTGAAGATCTCTTGGAAGTCGATTTGAAAGCTGAAGTTGCCATTGAAAGAACAACAAACAGAGAGCAGAAACAACGAAATTGAAATGAACAATGTAGAAAAATGTTGGAATATGGAATTTATAGGGGATTTAAAGAGAGTATCATTTGGAGATTTTTAATTCCGAATCACGAAATCAAAAGAACGTACCCTAAGAAGGGGAAAACAAACCAGTAAGAAGAAAAGAGATAGAGAAAGTACAGCTCAACAATGACGAAGGTAGCTAACGCAGTGAAAACAGGGAGTAACAATTCTTTGCAAAAAAAAAATGGCGGAGAGGTCGAAATTAAAGGGGAAATTCAAAATATGAACTGTTTTAACTGATACCGGGTTCAAAATTTGGTCTCCCTTCAAAGCTGACATTAAAAATCATTTTAAATTACTTTTAAAAAAATTACAAGTATGTAAATACAATTAGTTCAAATCAAAATAATCTAAATTATTCGTCAAAATAATAATAATCTAAATTAAAACCGACTTAATACTGAAACTAATGACTCACAATCACGCACGACTGTAATATTTATTACAAAATAATAATTCTTGGAAGTCTAAAGAATTTATACAAAAATCCTGCGCTTTTTCTATTCATTCGCGGCGTTTCTAATACTCCAAAACCTCTCATTTCAGTAGTTAAATATCTCATCAGTCCTTGTAATTTTCATAAATTTAAAATTCAATCAATATATTTTTTAGTTTGAGGGGTGATTTAAATTTATTGCATATAACTAAAACAAAATGCTGTAATGAAATTAAATTTAATAAAATAATTTTAATAATATTAATTATTAGATGTAAATTTTAAAATCTAAAAAAACAACTAAATCTCATACCATATTTTTAAGTTTTTTAAAATCCCTGCTTTTTTTTCACTTTCTTTTATAATAATTATCACCGAACAAAGCAAGACACTTAATTTTGCATTAATCATAACCAGCCAATCCAAGCTTCATTCAAACAAATAGAAAATATAAAATTATTTGAGTCATAATTTCACATGTTCCACTCTCATGATATACACTCATCGATCTCCCCGTTCTACTAATTTTGTGTCTTTATATAAAGATAATTAATTCGAACCTACATGATCACAAGACTCTTGCCAAATGCAACTTGCAAATTTTCTTAGATCCTCTGATGTAGATTACCTCTCCACGTGCAAATTTATACGTAAGTTTGTTTCGGATTTGGGTCGGGTCATTCAATTTGCTGACCATCTCATCGCTAATAACTTTGGAGTTTCAAAAGGAAAAATATTATTCAAACTAGTATAGCAAGATTATACCTGGAGAATTACAAAGAGCATGGAGAATCGAATTTCCTCGACAACGAAACGATTAAACGTAGGAGAAACTCAGTTATCGTTTCATTTAAACAGATAAAGAGGAAAAAACTATTGACACAAGACTCTAAACAAGGCTTTATTTCTTTAAACTCATGGCCTCCACCATAGATACGGAACAAGGTAAGGATAGATCCGTGAAATTACATACAGCTGCCGAGACAATCCAGCCGACCAACTTACTTAGCTTTCGAAACAGCATCCACATGAATGATAAGGTCAACAACACGGGTGCTGCAAAAAGAATACAAAATAAATTTCCAATTGGTTCGATCAGGGTATAAAAGGTTGTTTGTCTGCACTTAAATGATCTATTAAAGCCGTTGCAGGATATATTACCTGTAGCCCCATTCATTGTCGTACCACGAGACAAGCTTGGCAAACTTTTCATTCAGAGCTATTCCGGCTTTTGCATCAAAGATACTCGACCTGGATAACCGAGCACACATATTATCACTTTAGTTTAACTTGTATTTATCAGACCACCTACACCATTAAACTAACTCGAACCCAGAAATTAAAACCAAAGAAAATGATGACTCGCCCTTGATTATTTATGCACTTGGGGTCTGTGTATCTATGTGAGTCTTTCAACCTAAATAATAACATGATCTTTTATATATGCATCATAGAGTCACACCCTTGACAATTTATGTACTCGGGGTAATATATCAATACTGCTAAAATATGTTTGGCACGAAGTACAGGAGTTAATCCCTAATGTTATTGTAGATGTCCATTTATCTTTACCTGCTGTCACCAAAGATACTCGACCTGGATAACCGAGCACACATATTATCACTTTAGTTTAACTTGTATTTATCAGACCACCTACACCATTAAACTAACTCGAACCCAGAAATTAAAACCAAAGAAAATGATGACTCGCCCTTGATTATTTATGCACTTGGGGTCTGTGTATCTATGTGAGTCTTTCAACCTAAATAATAACATGATCTTTTATATATGCATCATAGAGTCACACCCTTGACAATTTATGTACTCGGGGTAATATATCAATACTGCTAAAATATGTTTGGCACGAAGTACAGGAGTTAATCCCTAATGTTATTGTAGATGTCCATTTATCTTTACCTGCTGTCACCGACGAAGTCAGTGGAAACCAAATCTTCATCAGTGTAACCCAAGATTCCCTTTAATTCTCCCTCGGCTGCCACCCTATAACAATACAAAGTAGAAATGGTGTAATAGAATTTAGAAGTAAATAAAGAAGGGTATGAAAAGAATTGGAAAAGGAACTCCACCACCGTTTAGTTAATAAGATAATGTTAACCATTACCAAAGTATTGAATATGCCAACAACATACAGGAATAGACAGCTACACCCTAGCTATTATAAAAATAGCTCAAAAGGGGAACCCTTTAAACTACAAGATAGAATATATTCCTCTTACTTAATAGCAGCTTTGATCTCATCATAAGAGGCTGCTTTCTCTAGTCTTACTGTGAGGTCAACCACTGAAACATCAACGGTGGGAACACGGAAAGCCATTCCAGTTAATTTTCCATTCAAGGCAGGAAGCACTTTTCCAACAGCCTGGTCACAAACAGAATTCATTGCAAAAAAGTATTAGAATTGCTGCATTAGATGTATACATGGAGAGAGATACCAAGGAAAAGCAACCTAACCCACTGCAAATCAAGGTCCTGTATGCGTACTATTGGAAAGGGAAATTCATCAA
The DNA here is from genome assembly GCF_007990345.1 of Gossypium hirsutum. Lineage (NCBI taxonomy): Eukaryota > Viridiplantae > Streptophyta > Magnoliopsida > Malvales > Malvaceae > Gossypium > Gossypium hirsutum. The sequence continues at coordinate 3,203,675 of NC_053447.1, read as the reverse complement.
ACTGATTATCTTTCTATTTTGTAATGAAAAGATCTTATAAAAAATGAACCTCTAGAAAATATAAGAACAATAATTATGAAGTACAAGTCTGAGTTCGTATTAACACTCTAAAGCTACAATCTAGACACAATTCTAACATTAGCAGCTCCAGTACTGCTAGGAATGATGTTGAACGAAGCAGCTCTTCCTCCTCTCCAGTCCTTCATTGATGGACCATCCACAGTTTTTTGTGTAGCTGAGTAGGAGCAAAATAAGATAAACAGAACATACTAAGTTACTTTAAAAGTGAGAATTCTGTTTCCAAGCTTACCTGTAATAGAATGAACAGTTGTCATAAGTCCCTCAATGATACCGAATTTGTCATGAATAGCCTGTAACTCAAGGCAAGATTAATCAATATAATGTCAAGTGTAAGGATCAAGACAATCAAGAATAGCATTCAAAGATAAACCTTAGCAAGGGGTGCAAGACAGTTGGTAGTGCAGCTAGCATTGGAAATAATATCATATTCCGGCTTGTAATCCTTCTCATTAACACCCATGACATGTTGTTCCAATAGGGTCGGAAGCGTGTAAATTATTGTACTAAAAAATCACACAAAGTTCAATTCCCAGGGAAGAGAGGTGGATCACAATGATCTCTTAAATACCAAGTCTTTCCTTAGTCAGAATATCCCTTCTATAGTAATTTAATAGCACAATTAAATACTACTATTATACCCTCAAATATTGAAAGAAAAATAGGACAAAAAAGAACACAAGAGTTTTAACGAGGTTCGGTAAATTATACCTACGTCCTCGGGCACTAACACCAGATGATAACTTTACTATCTCCAAAATATTACAAACAAATAGAATTCCTTAAGAATTCTCAAATGGGAGAAGAGAGAAAACTAAGAGAGAAAGATTGGTTGGGATGGTTGAAATGAAAAATGAAAAGGCCTATTTATAGTTGAGGTTCAGGGACTAACTTGCAAATGGCCTAAAAAATTAGGGACCAAAATTGCAATTATCCCATTCAACTTTTCAACATTCGGTGCAACTTGCTCAACCTTTTTAACAAGTTGCTTCCTACCTTTGTTGACTTTTCAACAATCTCCACCTTGAAGATTTGATTAGGATAATCACATCTTCACATACTTCCTTCAACTCCCCAAATTCGATAAAGCTATCTTTTGTAGTGCCTCCAAATGCGCTCTCGAGCGCCATACACCTAAAGGTGCTCAAATTCTCAGGATGTTAATCAAGTTCAAACAATGATTAAACTTGATTGTTGTTACCACCTTGGTCATCATATCTGCGGGAAATAAGGATACACAGATGCTGGTGGTAGAAATTGGGTTTGTAAGCTTAACAAATCGCTATATGGATTGAAGCAATCCCCGAGGCAGTGGTACAAGCGATTTGATAGCTTTATGAGAAGGCAGAAGTACACAAGAAGCAAATATGACAATTGTGTGTATTTGCAGAAGCTGCATGACGGATCTTTCATTTATCTACTCTTGTATGTTGATGATATGTTAATCGCTTCGAAGAGCCAAAATGAGATAGATAAGCTGAAGGCTCAGTTGAATCAAGAGTTCGAGATGAAAGATCTAGGTGAGGCCAAGAAGATTCTCGGCATGGAGATAAGTAGAGATAGACAGAGAGGCAAGCTTTGTTTGAATCAGAAGCAATATCTGAAAAAGGTATTACAATGTTTTGGTGTAAATGAAAACACAAAACATGTAAGTACCCCACTTGCTTCTCATTTGAAACTTAGTGCTCAATTATCTCCGAAAACTGAAGAAGAAAGAGAATATATGGCAAAAGTCCCATATGCTAATGCAGTTGGGAGTTTGATGTATGCGATGGTGTGTACGAGGCCTGACATTTCACAAGCTGTTGGAGTTGTGAGCAGGTATATGCATGATCCTGGAAAAGGACATTGGCAAGCTGTGAAATGGATTCTACGGTATCTTCGAAAAACCGTAGATGTTGGTTTAATTTTTGAACAGGATGAAGCACTTGGTCAGTTTGTAGTTGGATATGTTGATTCCGACTTTGCTGGTGATTTAGATAAACGTCGTTCAACTACGGGGTATCTGTTTACTCTTGCGAAAGCCCCAGTGAGTTGGAAGTCTACCTTACAGTCTACAGTAGCTGTGTCTACTACAGAGGCAGAATATATGGCAGTTACAGAAGCTGTTAAGGAGGCTATTTGGCTTAATGGATTATTGAAAGACTTGGGAGTTGTTCAAAGTCACATTAGTCTATATTGTGACAGTCAGAGTGCTATTCATTTAGCGAAAAATCAAGTCTATCATTCAAGAACCAAGCATATCGACGTAAGATATCACTTTGTGCGGGAAGTCTTTGAAAAAGGAAAAATTCTACTTCAGAAGATTCCGACAGCAGATAATCCCGCAGATATGATGACCAAGGTGGTAACAACAATCAAGTTTAATCATTGTTTGAACTTGATTAACATCCTGAGAATTTGAGCACCTTTAGGTGTATGGCGCTCGAGAGCGCATTTGGAGGCACTACAAAAGATAGCTTTATCGAATTTGGGGAGTTGAAGGAAGTATGTGAAGATGTGATTATCCTAATCAAATCTTCAAGGTGGAGATTGTTGAAAAGTCAAAGGTAGGAAGCAACTTGTTAAAAAGGTTGAGCAAGTTGCACCGAATGTTGAAAAGTTGAATGGGATAATTGCAATTTTGGTCCCTAATTTTTTAGGCCATTTGCAAGTTAGTCCCTGAACCTCAACTATAAATAGGCCTTTTCATTTTTCATTTCAACCATCCCAACCAATCTTTCTCCTGTACATCATCTGGTTTCTCTTCATCAATGGCAATGTCTAGACCCTGCTGAAAAAGGGCATCTAGAACCTCACTTTGCCACATACCAAAATGGCCCGTGCCATCAAAGATCTCCACGGCCAATCTTGCATTTGCAATTGTCGGTCTTGTCCACATGGACGATGTTGAAGCTCCTACACCGACCGTTTTCTCCATAATCTTTCAATATACCTAAGGAAATCTTTTCTGATGTGGAAGATCAGTTTAAACTGCAACCACAGAGCATACTACGATTAACCTTCGGCTCTGATACCACTTGTTGTTCCAATAGGGTCGGAAGCGTGTAAATTATTGTACTAAAAAATCACACAAAGTTCAATTCCCAGGGAAGAGAGGTGGATCACAATGATCTCTTAAATACCAAGTCTTTCCTTAGTCAGAATATCCCTTCTATAGTAATTTAATAGCACAATTAAATACTACTATTATACCCTCAAATATTGAAAGAAAAATAGGACAAAAAAGAACACAAGAGTTTTAACGAGGTTCGGTAAATTATACCTACGTCCTCGGGCACTAACACCAGATGATAACTTTACTATCTCCAAAATATTACAAACAAATAGAATTCCTTAAGAATTCTCAAATGGGAGAAGAGAGAAAACTAAGAGAGAAAGATTGGTTGGGATGGTTGAAATGAAAAATGAAAAGGCCTATTTATAGTTGAGGTTCAGGGACTAACTTGCAAATGGCCTAAAAAATTAGGGACCAAAATTGCAATTATCCCATTCAACTTTTCAACATTCGGTGCAACTTGCTCAACCTTTTTAACAAGTTGCTTCCTACCTTTGTTGACTTTTCAACATGACAAACATGGGAGCATCCTTGCTTGGGGCAGATATAATTACTTTCTTAGCACCACCCTGATAAGCAATCAACCAAACATCACGTGAGAAAATCAGCGTGTAATTTTAATACAACATAAATCAAAAGCAAAGGAACTTACAATTCAACGTAAAGCATTCATAAATGGATCAGGGTATTCATAATTCAAACAATATAGAAGAAATCCAACACGAAGAAACAAATAAATCATAGAATACCTTCAAGTGGGCAGCTGCCTTGTCTTTGTCAGTGAACACTCCAGTTGATTCAACAATGTATTCAGCTCCGGTCTCGCCCCATGGAATCTCCTCTGGGTTCCTAAAGTTACATAAAAACACAATTCACTCAGCGGTGAGTCGGTGACTCATCTATAGTGCACAAACAAAGGTTAATATTAAAAAACTCCGAAAATTAAAGAGCGAATACAAATACCTAATACCGAAAACAGTGACTGGCTTCTCGCCAAACAGAAGGGTCTTCGAATCCTTGACTTTGAGTTCATGATGCTTCCATTGCCCGTGAACACTGTCGTACTTGAACATATATGTCTAACAAAACAGATAACCAGAAAAAACAAAAGACAAAGCAAATAATATTAATCCACTATAAAAAATCAGAGCTTATTAGAAAAAGAAAAATTGAAAGAAAAAGAGAGAAATAACTCAAACAAGAGCAATACCATGTAATCAGTAGTGATAAAAGGATCGTTAACAGCGACGAGTTCAACATCGTCTCTTTGTAAAGCAACTCGAGCCACCAACCTACCGATCCTACCTAATCCTAGTTTATTCATTTATAAAAAAAATGGATTAGATCATCCTATTTGAAAAAGATCAAAATCGAAACAAATAAAATCGTTTGTATCGTAGAACGACGTACCGTTGATACCGATCTTCACCTTTGCTGAAAAAAAAAAGAGAAAGAGATTACTAAACGATGAATAATAGATAAAATTCTAAAAGTAGAGGAAAAAAGGCTATAATAATTACCCATGTGTATAGACAGGGATAGAACGGAGAGAAAGAGGAGTGTTGTTCAAAAGCTGAGTGCGCAGAGCAGTGGAATACAGAAATGGCGTAGACGATTCTTAAATTAGATGAAAAGTGAGTCTACTTCAGTTAATAGTTTAGTTTAAAGATTATGCATAATAATGAATTTAGTTTTATATATATATATATATTTTGTTAATTTAGCTTTTAATATCCTTTTGAATTAAATTAAACACTTCATCTTCCAAAAACAAAGTTAAATTATTTTTTAATAAAATAAAGATTAAAAACAAAAACTTTTAACATTGTTCACATAAAAATTCACATATTAATCAATATGTACAATATGTTAACATAATATCATCTATCTTATATTTTACGTCAATAAATAATTTAAAAATTATAAAAATATAAAATATAAAAAAAAAACATGAAATATAGATTGTCATGTAAGTTGTCATGTTTAAATTTTTAACATTTCAGATGGTATTCTGATTTTAAAAAAATCATTTTAACTCATTTTCAAAAAATTGATAGTCAAATTTAACTTTTTTTTAAAAGTTGATAATCAAATTTAACTCAAAAAAATAATAATCAATTTAATAAAAATATAAATATTAAATGTTAAATTTAATATTATTCCAAAAATTATTCTACCAGTTTCCTTTTCCAAATGGAATTAAGCGGGAAATCAAATAGCCGGCAATATTACACATCATACGAATTGAAGCAAAAAAAACCACTTATATCTCTTAAATTTTTTAGGATAATATATTTTTAGCCCTTCAATTTAATAACTGAGTTTACTTTAATACTGTAAATTTTTTTTATTCTAGCACTTAAATTTAGCAACTAGATTTATTTCGGTCGTTAAACTTAAAAATTACAAAATTTTGATGATGTGGCACTTTGAGATTATGCCACATCATCATTTAAAAATAAAAAGTTATATAAATTTCATATGATGATTCGGTCATATACAATGTTTTAATAATCCGACCAAAAGTTGAATTGATCAAACATATGGTTCTCAATTCAATAAATTTGACCGGTTCAACTATTAGATCAACAATAATTAATTAATTAATTAAAATTCATTAAAAATAATTAAATCAATTCAACTACTAGTTTTTGCCCTAATTTTTTTTTATTCTTACAGATTTCGATTAGTTTTCAATTCAATCGCTTTAACCCCTTTGTTAAATTAGTACAAACTAATTTAATCATATTCCAAAAACATTGGTCACATTATTAAATTTTTTTAAAAATCAAAATTTAAGAGAATTTAATTTAATTGATAACATCAAGTCTCAAAATAAATAAATAAAAATAGAAATATCAAAGTAAAACCAGTTGAGAATTTGAGGGCCAAAGATTATATAATTTTTATACAATGTTACTTTTAATAAAATAATACTCACTATCTTAAACTAGACACTTCCAATTGTTTCTGTGGAAAAAAAATTGCATTGATGCGCTGATTGTAACGTTGTTTGATTCGATGACCCGGAAATGGGAGATGACGCGTAGTGATATCAGAACCGTTGATTAAAGGCATCGGGAAAGGTAAAAAGGGGTCATGCTAACGTGGGGCGAGGGATCGTTGTCGATTATCGAATCGCATTTTAATATAGGTAAGTCTAGAAAAATACGTTTCGGTGGCTATTTGCTTCCCACGTCATGTTTTAGGACACGCTGGTTATATGGCCGACACGTGTTCACCTCTTCTTTCTCTAGTGGAATTTTCTTTTGGGTGGGTCGGTGGACCAGAGTTCGAATTAAGGCTAAATAGCCCAATTTTAGCCCACTTGTGCTTGAAAAGTGAAAAGGAAATAATTCTTCTAAATTGAATGAAGAAAATATTTTTTCCTTTTTATTTTTCTACTCAAGTTCCTCGGTAAAGAAATGTAAGTTCTTGTTTATTTATCTTGTTAAACACTTTTTCATTAAATATTTTATATTAAATAAAATTAATATAATTAAATGACAATTTTTTTTAATACATTGAAAATATTCAATAATTTATGAAATTTTTCTTTATTTGATATATAAAAAGCCATCATTATATGTAAATGTAATAACGGGGTTGACTTTTTTATATTTAATAACGGGGTTGACTAAAGACATTGCATGGATACAAAAGGAGACAATAAGTGGCATAAAATAGAGCAAACTAAATGGTTGTACTTCGGGATGAAATTTGTGGTATAGCTAAGTTCTTATTAGATTTATATTCGTAATTTTTAATTTTATAATTTTATATTTTAGAATGTTTAAGATACCATTTTAAATTTTTAATTTAACGTAATTGTTAATTTTTATTAAAGTATTATGATTTATTTAATTGTTAAACATTATAAAAAAATTATTTTAGCTTTCTATTTAATTGTTCGTTTTTTAGCTTTTAAATTTGTGTTTTTTATTAGATCACCTTAAAATAATGAAAAAGTTTAACATTTTTAATTTTGTTGATATGACATATATCTGGATGATACATAAACACTTAATTAATTTTTTAAATTTTAAAAATAAAAATCATTAAAATTATCAAAAATAATTAAATATAAAAATAATTAAATGTTGACATGTCATTTATATGGCAATTCACGTGTATGCCATGTCAACAAAGTTAACCAATGTTAATTTTTTTCATCTATTTTGGGTGATTTGACAAAAAATACAAGTTCAAAGACTAAAAAGAAATTAAATAAAGAGTTAAAATGATTTTTTTATAAAGTTGAAAGACCAAAAAAACAATTATACCTTTTAATAATTAAACAAGACAATTACATAAAATAAATTATTGTTAACCTAATACTGAAATATTGCTACATAAAATAAATTTTATGTTACAATAACAATAATATCAATAAAATTAAAATATTATTTTAAAATTTTAGTTTAGTGTAATTGGATCGAAATTGATTAATTTAAATAAGAAAACTTCTTAAAATAAATTTTATTAATTTAATGTAATTTATTGCATTCACCTTTTAATATTTATTTATTAAACTTTAGAATTTTTTTGGAGATATTTTTGTTTTATATAATGTTTTATAATTATTTAATTTATGTAATTGATATGCTATAATTTTTTTAAATTCACTAAATTTTATATATTTTTTAATTCTATTGTTTTTATGTTTTATATAATGTTTTTATTTGATATTTTTAAATTATTTTATACAATTGATATATTATAAAATTTTAATTTTTTGAATAAAGTTTTTATATTTTATATATGTAACACCCCTTACCCGTATCCAACACCGGAATAGGGTACGAGGCATTACCAAAACACATACACTTGTAAACGTATTTAACCGAGTTATAAAATTTCATCAAAATTAAAACTTTCAAAAATAATTAACATGTTTCTATAACTTTTCACAATATATCCTCAAAATATTATAATCATAATAATTAGGGCCTGCGAGACCCGATACATACTCATGCAATTTAATGCTTCATTTCCATTTCATTCAATTCGCAATTTCTCATGCTCATAATTTAAATCATATCACTAGAAATTTCCATTTAATTCACGTACAATTCAATGACATCAAATTCAAAACTAATACGTATTTACCATTTAACTCAATGTTTATTGATTATACCATTCAATAACACATTTATGAAATTCTCAATTTAGCAATGAAAATATCACTTTAGTTTGAATAACAACATCGTCCTGATATAAATACACTACCACTTATCCATTTACTTTAATTCTTTTGGGCCCATTTGTCACTTACCATCCTTAATCAAATTAGGGAACGGTCACGGAAAATTGAGTACTTCACTTTCACTTTGCCATAGTATAACTATGGTCTTACGTATGATCACTTATCACTTGTCCCTTGATCAGATAAGTGTAGCCACTTATCACTTTGTTTCTTGATCAGATAAGTGTAGCCACTTATCACTTTGTCTCTTGATCAGATAAGTATAGCCGTAGCTATCACTTATCACTTTTCACTTGTCACTTGATCAGATAAGTGTAGCCGAAGCTATCACTTATCACTTTGTCACTTGATCAGATAAGTATAGCCGAAGCTATAACTTATCACTTTATCACTTGATCAGATAAGTATAGCCGAAGCTATTACTTATCACTTTCCACTTGTCACTTGATCAGATAAGTGTAGCTAAAGCTACCACTTATCACTTTATCACTTGATCAGAAGTACTCAAATCCGGCGTTCCGCTCAATTTGATCATTTATTCATATATCAGGCTTACCAACATGTGTTAATTCATAAACCATTCATGGTATTATTTCATGCCAAATCATATACTGAATATACCATACACACATACTATGAAACTTTATTTTCACACATGAGCTTAAACCATGACCAATAATGCACAAAAATAAGCATCATTCATATTTCATCGTTTATGAGTTATAATCAAACATATGACCATTTATACACGAATCATTCATATATTTCCCAATTTTCCTCCTCCTCCTCTCCATTCCACATTCTTAATGTGTATAACACACTTAAACAACATTAACCATAATTTCAATATTCACTAACATGTATATTCAAAGCTGTTTATCCGAGTCAGAGTCACTAAATTATTTTTATCCGGAGCTACAGAGCTCCAAATTAAGATCCGTTAATTTTCCCTGAAACTAGACTCACATATCTTCATACCATAAAATTTTCATAATTTTTGGTTCAGCCAAATAGTACAGTTTATTCTTTAAAGTTTCCCCTGTTTCGCTGTCTGACAGTTCCGACCACTCTTCACTAAAAATTAATTATCTCATTGTACAGAATTCGGATGATGTTTTAGCTTGTTTCTTCTAAAAATAGACTCATTAAGGATTCTAACCATATAAACTATAACTCATAATCATTTCTGTACAATTTTTAATGATTTTCCAAAGTCAGAACAGGGAAACCCGAATTCATTCTGACCTTGTCTCACAAAATCTATTATATCTCATGATTTACAATTCCATTGCTCACATCATTTCTTTTATAAGAAACTAGACTCAATAAGCTTTAATTTCATATTTTATTCATCCTCTAATTCAATCTCTACAATTTTGGTGATTTTTCAAAGTTACACTACTGCTGCTGTCCAAAACTGCTTTAGTGCAAAATGTTGATTTCTATTTTGCCCCAAATTTCACAGTTTATACAATTCGGTCCTTTCTCAATTAACCCCTCAATTAATCTAATTTTCTCAATTAGTACTTTACTAGACATTATAAGTTGTTACACAACTATTGAAATTCAGAATTGCCACATATAACTCTATCTTCAAACTCTTTTACTATTAGGTCCCAAACATTCACTTTCTATTCAATTCTTTCAATAAAATCAGCATATGAACAATTTAAAGCTCTAATTTCATGCTAAATCATCATATACTTCCAGCACATATTCATATCAACTTTCAACTTCTTTCATAAAATCAAAAACTAATGAATTTAACAAGTGGGCCTAGTTGTAAAAGTCATAAAAATACAAAAATTTCAAGAAATAGTCAAGAATTGAACTTACTTGTAATAAAAATATGAAGAACCAGCTTGAAGAAGCCCTTCCATGGTGTTTTAGCTGATGAGAATTCAGAAAAATGAAGAGAAATCTAGATAATTCCACTTGGGTCCTAACTTTATTAAGCAAATTTTGCAATTTTCCAATTTTGCCCTTAATTCTCCTTACTTTCTTGCTGATTTCATGCCTCTGCCGTCCAGCCCAAATAGACCTTGGGTCTATTTGCTTTTAAGCCCTCTTCCTTTTATCATTTAAGCTATTTAATCATTTCCCAAAATTTTGCATTTGTTACAATTTAGTCCTTTTTGTTCAATTAATTATCGGAACTTTAAAATTTCTTAACGAAACTTTAATACTAACTTTTTAACACTCCATAAATATTTATAAAAATATTTATGGCTCAGTTTAAAATCCCCGAGGTCTTGATACCTCATTTCGATTCTAATTATTTTAATATTTATTTCTAGTGCACTATTCACTATTTCAAAAATTTTCCTAACTTCATATTTAACTTATACTTGCTAAATTAATAATATTTTCTACCCATTTGTCGAATTTAGTGATCTCGAATCACTGTTCCGACACCTCTGAAAATTCAAGCCATTACATTTTTTTTTTCGTCGGATTTGTGGTCCCGAAACCACTGTTCCGACTAAGCCTAAAATCGGGCTATTACAATATAATTTTCACAAATTTTTGAATCTTTTTATGTTTTTGAATATATATTTTGAATATTTTATACTTTATATAATGTTTTTATAATTGTTGTTGATTGTGAGAATCAACAAGAGAATAATATAGACGAAGAAATGTGGCAATTCACCCTTGAAGGATGGGAACCATTGGGATAAGGTGGAAGAGAATAAAACTTCGGGAGATGAGAGAAGAGGGAGAGAGTTGTTCAGTTTCGTGAGAGAGTAAATATCGTGTCATTGTCTTACTGCTCAGGTGTGAGAGTTTATACATCGAGTGTTGGAAACATCGTGTGTAAGCATTGTGCTAGTGACAATGTCACATTGTCTATTAATAGATGTGGTAATATGACCTTGTAATTTAGTGATGTGACACTATAGGATGGATTAACAATCAACCCTATCATAATTGTGGGACCATAGGTACCTCTAACGAAGGTAATTCATGGTGGAAGTTCATTCAATGACATGATGTTTAGGAATAATACGTGAAGTTGGTTTCAGAGGTGATTATTTTATATAGTTTATATAATGATTTTTTTTAAATATTTGAATTTAATAAGTGTTTATAATTTTACACTCACATATTTGTTAGACATTTTATTTACTTTTTTTTTATAATTTTAATGGATGACACATCATCAATTTCATGTATAAAAGAATATCATGTGACGTGTTCTCATCGATTGAATGTGTCACTAATCTTTCGTTAGATTTTTAAATGAAAACTATAAATAAATAATAATTTATATATCAAAATGAGATAAAAAATTATACGTAAGAAATTTAATTCAGAATCTAATTTATGACATGAGATAATAAAAATAGTAGAAAAATAATAACAATGTCGAGGCAAATATTAACCTAAAGCTAAACCCAACCAGGTCATGCAATCCAATATGATATATTGTAAGTTGTAAATTCAAATATGAAAAGTTGACAAAATTGACATGCAATATAAATCATTTTATGTAAATTACAATTTATGTTCAAGGTTTATAGCTATCACTTTAATAATGTTATTTTTAAAAATTAAATTTATATTATTTTATTGAGAGTGTAATTTATGTTACCATTACATCTAATCACTTATTAATAAATAAGTAGATATTATTAATAAAAATATAGGATTATGTATTTTTTTTCTTAACCAATGTTATTAGAAATAAGCATCAAAATCCATATACGTAGAAAATAGGCAATCTGTTTTTGTATAAAACACCAACTTCATCTTTTCTCCAATAGCAAAAACCGGATGAAAAGAATACATATAAACAGACTTCTACTTTGAAATAATAATAAATTTGTTTTTTCATTTTTTTCAAGTATTGGGGTAGTACGAGGGTTTAGCTGTTTTGCCAAATGGGCTTTCGAACTGAACTTAACTTCGAACAAAAAACAAAGAAAAGAGAACTGAACTGAACTCACATTTTATACACGACAACGTTTTAGAATGGCTATTAGCTGCGACGTCGTTTTAGTGTGTATTAGAGTTACTTCTATCCCTTCCTCTACTTCGCATTGTATTGGCAACTTTCTTCTTTTTCTCTATCTACAGTGCAATGGCGACCGCCGTCATAGCTCCGGACCCGAAAAAGCTCCCGCGCCCGGGTCGGGGCGGGTTTCAAGCTCATGGATTAACGGAAGAAGAGGCCCGAGTTCGAGCTATCGCCGAAATTGTGAACTCCATGGTGGAACTGTCACGGAAGAACCAAACGGTGGACCTCAACGCGATCAAATCCGCCGCATGTCGAAAATATGGGCTCGCACGTGCCCCGAAGCTTGTGGAGATGATTGCTGCACTTCCTGAGTCAGACCGTGAGTCCCTGCTTCCAAAACTCCGAGCCAAACCAGTCCGAACCGCTTCCGGAATCGCAGTCGTGGCGGTTATGTCGAAGCCGCATCGGTGCCCGCATATTGCCACTACGGGTAACATTTGTGTATATTGCCCCGGTGGACCGGATTCGGATTTTGAGTATAGTACTCAGTCGTATACTGGATATGAGCCAACTAGCATGCGAGCAATTCGAGCCAGGTAACCTTTTTCCCTTGCTTTTTCCTTTTTGGATTAATTAATTAGCTTATTTTGATGTTTTGAACTCGTTGCTTCTGTTTTGATACAGGAACTTTTCAAATATGGCTTTTTAGTTAAATTTTGAATCTTGTGAACTCATTTTTGTTCATTGAAATCAATAGGAGCTGTCTGTTAGCCTTAGGTTGTGTTGGAATGCTGGGGGTGAATGCGGGTGTAATCGAACCGAGTTGAGATCAAGCTGTGAGAAGCTTGAAGCTTGCCTCAAGCTTGTTCAAGTTTTAGTTTTAAAGCTTGAGCTTGTTTGATTAAGCTGTTTACCTAGTAAAATGAACTCAATTCTATACTTGAATTTAAGTTTGATTGTTTGTGTTTGAGCTCTAATTGAAAATTTTCAATGCTAATTAGAAATAAGAAGCTTGATTAGGCTTGTAAATTACTTCAATCAAGCACTAAGATACTCAATTCAGCTCACTTGATAGATCGAGCTGCTTGAGCTCAACTTGATGAGGGTTGAGCCCAAGTTTGAGTTATTTTAGATCAAACCCGAATAACTTGCAATTATAAGTGTCTTGTTTACACCCCTAGGGGTGAAAAAGCACTCGTTTATTTTACCTCAAATTATACTGGCATTTTGGTTGTTGCTCGACCGGCTTTTGAGAATCCAAATGTCATGCCAAATATTGCAGTAGTTATGCTTCATGATCGTTGACAATGAGAGAGAGAGAAGAGAGTCTTGCATTTGTTCAGTTCTGTTGGATTAAGTTCTGAGGAAAATGTGATCTATAATGATTCCAGGTATAATCCATATGTCCAGGCGAGAAGCCGTATAGATCAGCTGAAGCGATTGGGTCACAGTGTCGACAAGGTTTTTATCTTCTCTATATAAAGTATTTGCTTTTGTTTTAAGGCATTGAGTTCTATCAAATAATTAGAACTTAGAAGTTGACCTTTGGTGCTCTTAACAGTAAGGTTATGCGAGTTGCAGGTTGAATTCATCTTGATGGGTGGTACTTTCATGTCGCTGCCTGCAGATTACCGAGATTATTTTATTAGGAATCTTCATGATGCTTTATCCGGACACACTTCTGCCAATGTTGAAGAGGCAGTTGCCTACTCTGAACATAGTGCAGTGAAGTGCATTGGAATGACAATTGAAACGTAAGTTATCATGCAGTTGCCTACGCGTGTGTTTTTCCCATGCTATTACTGGAATTAATATTTAAAGAATTGTCAGTTCTAATTTATTTTCTAGTGATTGGGACTCAAAAATGAATATCGACATTTATCAGTATTCATGCATTTATTTTCTTAAAAAAAAAAAAGAAATTAATTTCAAGAAATGGGGTTGCTGGCATCACTTGCTATGCTGTTGCATAAAACCAGGCAGGGATGAAAAAAGTCGTAATAATAGCATGGCTAGTTGAAAATATGCTTTTACTGCAGTTTTCTATTTCAGAAATATGTAATAGAAATTTGTTTGATTTTGACTTATCTCCTTTGTCATAATACACATTTCATGATTAATTTAAGGTTGACTTCTTCAATAAAAAGAAAAAGGTTCACTTCTTCTGATTCTAATCTGCAGTAGGCCAGACTATTGTCTCGGCCCTCATTTGCGCCAAATGCTTTCTTATGGTTGTACACGATTGGAGATTGGAGTTCAAAGCACATACGAGGATGTCGCTCGTGACACTAATAGAGGACACACTGTTGCTGCAGTAGCTGATTGTTTTTGCTTGGCGAAAGATGCTGGTTTTAAGGTATCTTAAACACCAAACCCTACATACTATTCTCTTAGTTTAAGAAGACAAATACCTTTCCTCTAGTTATCTCTATATAGTACAAATGAATCCCCTTTTCTCCACTTGGTCTTCATTGTCCTCTCTCCTGTCTTTTGCCTTTCAACATGTAGTTCAGCGATTACCAAAAGATTTGTTGAATGCTGAACAGTGCTGTCTAGCACTAACCGTATGCCAAATTGACTGAAATCATTTTTCATGCAATGGATTATGCGGCTTAATTATCAGTTTTTGCATTTTATATATTTAGGTTCTTTTAATTTTATCCACTTCTTGATGAACTTTTCCATTGCTTTTCTGGAGGTTGTTGCTCATATGATGCCTGATCTTCCTAATGTTGGTGTTGAGAGAGACTTGGAAAGTTTTAAGGAGTTCTTTGAGAGCCCTTTATTTCGAGCCGATGGGCTTAAAATTTATCCCACCCTTGTAATTCGTGGAACTGGCCTCTATGAGCTCTGGAAAACTGGCAGGTATAGCTATCTGTAATTTATTGTTAGAGAATTCTATTGGCCATTATTTTTCTTTGGATATCCGGTTCCTTTTCTGGTTTAGCAGGAAGCTGTAACTGTAGTAATTTACTTTTTCAGGTATAGAAACTACCCACCTGAGCAGCTTGTTGACATTGTGGCGAGGATCTTGGCCATGGTACCTCCTTGGACACGTGTTTATAGGGTTCAGCGCGATATTCCTATGCCTCTGGTTACTTCAGGGGTTGAGAAAGGAAATCTTCGTGAACTAGCCTTAGCGCGTATGGATGACTTGGGCTTGAAGTGTCGAGATGTTCGAACACGTGAAGCTGGTATCCAGGTGAGAAGACACAATGTTGCGCCTCAGGAAACTGTTAATGCTGAAAAGCACATTAACCTTTTGAAAAATGTAATGTATGTGTTTATATGGATACAGGACATTCACCATAAAATTAGACCTGAAGAAGTTGAGCTTGTTCGACGTGATTATACTGCAAATGAAGGTTGGGAAACATTTTTGTCGTATGAAGATACGCGCCAGGTACTGCAAGGACCCTTTCTTTGTATTGGGGTGTGGGCGGTCACTCTGTCTACAGCTGTCTGTCACATGTGAATAACCATTTCATATCCTCTTGTCACTGGCCAAATTGCAGGGTCTTTCCCTTGTTATTGTAGAAAATTTATATCATATATCTAACTTTAAACTGTCTCCATCGATCTCAATAATGCTTATGCATCTTGATACAATGTCTTGTACCATAGCTGGTTCTGTGCTAAAACCTAATATGCCTTCTTGATTTGAACACAGGATATTCTTGTTGGGTTGTTGCGGCTGCGAAAATGTGGCCGGAACACTACTTGCCCTGAACTAATGGGGAAATGTTCTATTGTCCGTGAACTTCACGTGTATGGAACTGCTGTTCCGGTTCATGGCAGGGATGCTGACAAACTCCAACACCAGGTAATGATAAAATCTTTAGTATTCAGGTCATCTTTATCCAGAAAAATGTCCAGGCTCGTCTTTATCCAGGTCGTCAAGCAACCATTGGCTAACTCTGCACCCACCCCCTGCACACGTGCGTTTTTCTGTATTGGCAGGGTTATGGTACACTCTTGATGGAAGAAGCAGAGCGGATTGCGAGCAGAGAGCATAGATCAACAAAAATAGCTGTTATATCTGGGGTAGGAACCCGGCATTACTATAGGAAGTTAGGCTATGAGCTTGAAGGGCCTTACATGGTGAAATATCTTGTTTAACGAGGCTAGTTTTGTGATTAAAGAATTAGTGTAAAATTCTTGCGACATATATAAATCATCAATTTGTTTGCCTGCAGGAAGCCATATTTGTATGCTCTATTTCAATTTTTTTTAAGATGTTGGAGATTGATACAGATTTTCAAAGAATATGATATGTGGAGGGTCGTAGTATTTTCTATTGATCGGTCATGTCATATACATTCGGTCCGAGTCGTATATCCAATTGCTTTGAAAGGAGTGTTTTTATTTTATTTTTTAAAACTTTTATTCGTGTTTATTAAATATGTTTGTGTAGTATATATTTTATATTAAACAGTACATCTTGGGGAGACATACACAAATTAAGCAAACAAATCACATGGTTTGTGTGGATGGAGAGGCAAATAAACTCTCGTTCCACTTACTGCTTTATTGAGAAATTGGCAGTTAAATCCATAGCACACAACATCACAAGCAAAGCTTTCGCGGATTTAATTTATTGCCAAAATGCGGAGAATTTTGATTTTCGAATATTCAAATATAAAGACATAAAAGAAAGAATTTTATAAACTTTGGCATAAAAAATGCGTGGCTTTAACTGTATCTGTCTTCAACTCACTATTGGTCTACTCTACCTATTTTACTCAAAAGTCTATATATAAGAGTAAATTACATTCAAAGTCACTAAATTATAAGAAAGTTTACGTTTTAGTCACTCAGCTTTCAAATAGTCACTGGATTATTTGAAAGTTTTCATTTAAGTCATTGTCACTGGACTATTAAAATTGCTGCTTTATGGCCGTATTTGTTCGCATTGCCTACACAAACCAAAAACTCTTCTTTCGCTTCTCTACAGTTTAGTTTCTTTCATGAAACAAGTTTGAATGTTATGAATCTGAGTTTTTTTTCTTCAATCTTTGACATTAATTGTCAGATCAACTTGGATCGAAGGTATGTTCTGTTACTTGTTGACATGTATTAATCCACCATACCGATCATTGAATCTTCGTTTGGAGCTCGCTAACCGATTTTTTATTTTAAAAAGTAATGAACTAGTGACTTAAATGAAAATATTTGAATAATTTAATAACTATTTTGTAACTTTTTGAAATTGAGTAACTAAAATGTAAACTTACTAGTAGTTTAGTGACATTGGATATAGTTTACCCCATATATAATTTTTTTTTTAATTTATGGGTATAAATGTACTCTCTCTCTATATATAGATATAGATATAGATTCATATTATAAGTTAAGGGTTGATATCGGTCTTTCCAATAGGAAGTAAATGGAGAAAGAGGTGATGAGTAGTTTGAAAATGGCAGGAAATATATTATGCAGTGCCAGCAGTTTTATCAGAAAATGCATCTTTGGTGTTCTTAGAGTTGGTCCAATCCCCAATCACATTGCTTTCATCATGGACGGAAATCGACGATATGCTAAAAAGCAGAAGCTCTCACACGATGGAGCCGCCGGGGGCGGCGGCCGTTATGATGCTGGCTTTTGGGCTCTCATGGTTATGTTATTGTACTGCCAAGAGCTTGGGGTGAAATATATCACTGCCTATGCCTTCAGCATCGACAATTTCAAGCGGAAACCAGAAGAAGTTGAATCACTTATGGCTTCCATGTTGGAGAAATTCCATCTCTTGGATATCCTCGTCAAACGTTTGGCCGTTAGGGTCCATTTCGTTGGGAATTTGGAGCTCTTGAGCAATGAGCTTAGGGCTTCCGCCATGGAACTTACGGAAGCTACGGCTGCGTATTCGAAATCGGTGCTTACGATTTGTATTGCCTACACTTCTAGAGACGAAATCTTGCATGCCGTTCGAGAATCTTGTGAGCAAAAACGCATTGATCTGGAATTCGATAACGACGACGACAATGAGATAAAGTTGATGAAGGTTGAGAAGAACATGTATATGGCGGTTGCACCGGATCCCGACATTATAATACGGACCGGAGGGGAGAACCGGCTAAGCAATTTCTTGTTGTGGCAGAGTTGTTGGAGTCATTTACATTCCATGTGGGTACTTTGGCCGGAGATTGGTGTATGGAATTTGGTGTTTGCAATCTTGAATTTTCAGAGGAATAAAACCTACCACTTGGAGATGAGGAAGAAAGAAAAAGAACTGTAATTTGGAAAATTGTTACTATATTTCATGGTTAAACAAGTCTAATTAAAATACCATTATATGAGGGAGGAGAATCCACCTACACCGGTGTAAAATTACTTTTTCGTATATTCTTATATGATTAATATTTTAATGATTTAATTGTTGGATTTCACATTCTATCATTCATGTTCAATTTGATGTAAAACTAAAATTTCTAACTATTTGTTTTACACAATTTTTAATCATTCAATAACTGTTAGTATGTAGTATTTTAGATTGATAAGATAGAGATATTGGCTCGGTTTGAAATTTTATATGCATGACAAGTACAATTATATCGTAAATCCAACAATTGAATCATTAAAATATTAATCATGCAAAAATATACAAAATGTTGCAAAACTACTTTAGTTTTACACCAATGTAAGTGGATCACTCCCCGATATATATTTTCTTTTCTTGATTTCTTATTACTTCTATATATATATATATATAACCGAACACGGGTTTGAAAAACTTTTGCATCGATGTAAATACCCTTTATTTTTCATCATATTTCTAAAATGACATTTAAAAATAATTATAATATTTAATTTAGAATTATTAAATAAAATTTGTTTATGTAAAATAAAATTTGTGATCATTATTGTACATTTAAAAATGATTATATTAATTATAATTTAATTTATAATTATTAGTTAAAAATTAGTTAAAATAATTATAATCGGAGTATGAGTTGAGGTAAAAAAGTTAGTAGAAGTTGAGGTAAAATATTTTTACAATTGTAACCATTGAAAAAAAGTTTTTAAGATATTTTTTTTATTTTTTACTTTATATATTTTATTGCATATTAATTACATATTATTAAAAATTATTATGGTCAATTTATCGACTATTAAGAAAATAAAAATAAAAATTGAATAATTTTGCATGTATCAATTTTTTATGATTCGTACAAATGCTTTAATAATAGTAATTTTTATTAGTATTAAATAATGATTGCATGAAATAAAATTATATAGTATGTTAAAAATACAATTGTAATTTGAATTTTTTTAATATTATTAAAAATTTATTTATTTACAAAATATCAATATTTAAAAATTAAACACGTGTGTTAAAATGTGATGTACTCTGACATTTTATCCAATACATTAACCTAAATTTTGGCGTGTTGGAGTGTAACGTACTGACATTTTATAATCATAGAGTTAAGATATTAAATATTTCTTCCAATACATTAATCTAAATTTGGAGGCGCAGGCGATGGTTGATAATGGCAATAGCGGATGGCCTATGAAAAAGTAAATAGGGGCCAAATTGGAATAGAATGGTCCCTCCTACAAATTTATTCTCCTTTTAATTAATAATCCATGTTCCTCTGGGCAGGCTTAAGAGACGAGGGAGATGGACCTAAACATACCAACTCTCCTAGTAATTAATTCAGTCAATCCAGAAGAATCTAGCACGTGTGTAATTTAGATCGGGATCCGACTATAAAAATAAATCTAAAATTGGTCAGGTCAGATCAGAATTGGATTTAGTTTATGGCCAAATCAGGTCAGGTTCAAGACAGAAATAAACCAAACCCGAACTCGACCATACCTATGTAAGAAATCAACCAGACCCGAGGTGCAATATTCGAGGGGAAGAAGTACAACAACATCCCAAATTTTACTAGTATTAGTTCCTAAAATGACTTGAAACTGAGATAATTTACATATCCTGATTTCAATTTGAGCTTTGTAGCAACTGCCAACACAACCCATATCATATATGTGATATGTATATATAATACCATCCCCTAAAAACTCTTGTGGCAATGGAACAAGTGAAGAAAAGTTGACTAGTCTTCAAGTTTAAAGAAGGAAATTTTAGAATCCTTACTGATGTGAGAGATCTAAGAGCTAGGGTGGCCTTTTTTCCTGAAAAATAATTTTACACAGGCTGCTGAACTGCAGTATCGGTACCATTACTCCCGGCAATTCCGGTTTGCTCTAATGGTGCAGAATGGCTGAATGGTGGAGGCTGCTCTAGTTCAGATACAGTTGTTGAAGGAGCTGCCTGCATTGAATGGTCAAATTTACAGGCTGGCCCGAACTTGCAAATGCCATAGCGACTGTAGTGTGAGCAGATGCTTTGATCCTGGATTTCGAAAACAAATGTCTATCATGATGATGACACAACTCCAAGAATTTAATATATTATCATCGAAAAAGAAAACCATTAACTAGAACTACATGATTAAAGAGTGAACTGTATTGTCAGGTTTAATCCAAGTCTGACGAAGAGAACAGAAACTCTGGTCTTAATCATTTGCCTAACAGAACCTAACCCAGATGCTATATTTCTATAGAAATCATTTGCCTAATAGAACCACCAGTTTTAATCGCTTCCAGTTGAATAATCAAGTACCAATCTCTAAGACATGCAATTTTCTATTGATTTCTATAAACAAGTTTCAAGATATACGAGAAGATAAGAAGGGAGTCATTTCACTATCTAAGGTGGAAGATATGAAGAGCAAGAACAATTGTGGGCCATTTTCTTTTGCATGAATTACTTTTGTTTTCATTTTTTGTGTGCATAAGAGAACTTTAATCATCTACCAGGTTCATATATATTTGATAAAAACCATAGCCTAAAGGAGCAAAAAACTTACAGGTCTCAGTGGCAAGCCCTTGTCGCTGAGAGCACATGGGGCCGGCTTTGCAAGTCGATTTTTTGGATGATGATATTTGCAATTTGATTTAAACTTACAGTCCCCAGTTTTCAGGAAGTAACTGCACTCGGGTTGGCCAGGCCGTACTGGGAATTCATCAACTACCATCTGTGGCTGATTTTGAGTATAGACAGTGGTTTCAGTTGAGGGACTGCTCATGACATATGCTGGGGTTGGATGCAAAATCCTTTCTGGTGGGGGATAAATAGTGGCCTTGATAAGGCAAACAAGATTAAGTCATTGTGCAGAAACATATTGGTTATAATTTATCAATACACAAGCTAATTTCTGGGAGAAAATCATATGCAGAACTGGTTTTTATACCTATCAGGCATTTTAAACATGAGCTTCTTTATGATTTAATGCGGTGAAATAAATATAAGGTAAAATAGTGACCCAAGCAATAAACATGTATTGGACGGAGCATAAAAAGAAAGTATTATGTGGAAACATCTGGTTCTCCATTTTCAGGCATCTATTAACACTATAGATTGTCAGAGCAATTAGTATATCTTATCCATCTACTACCTTCCAACGCTTCTCCATGCAAAAGCAACATTAGATAAAGCCACATAAAGCAATCCATCGTCCAACATCACAATTCTACTTAGTTTTCTTTGGTGCAAGTCTCAACATTCTCGACTCAGCCAAAAAATGAACATAACAGTGTCTTTAAGGTGAATTAGCATGAGACTGGAATCTTTTTCAACTTGTGCCCATGTCATTTCTTATACATAGCTTGTATGTGACTCTGCCTACATGTTCAAGTGTTTCGGATCTAGAGACACAAATTAACCTGGCTTCATCTAGAGAAAGGTGGAAAGGCGGCATAAGTTTCAACAAAAACTTCTGAAGCCGGCCATATATAATGAGTTTAGCTAACGAGTTCTGAATGGCCACTTCTTAAAGTTAGTTAAAATACTATTTATAGTATTACTTTTGCATTTAATGCAGTACCTGACGGTTAATGTTGTGAATTCCAATGCAGTAAAAAATAAATTATTTCAGATAATAACCTTCCTAATTAGGGTGCTTGTTAATAAAACCCGTAGCTTTCAAAAAAAAAGTTAGTATACCAAGGAAACTAGTTTTAACCATCTGATCTTAAGAATTGAAAATATTCCATTAATGATCTGAATATGGTTGTCCTCAGTGGCATCCAGTAAGAATTGCAGATTACTATCATTGTTTCTCAACGCGATCATGAAATCATAAACCAAATATCCATTTTGTTACATGCAATTAAAAGTTCAAGATCCACAAGTATCTTTACATCTTCAAGAATATGTAAGTGGATATACACCCTGGAAACTTCAAGGTAAGGAAAGATGAAAATTCTAGGAAAAAAATTTAAAATGTAAAGTGGAGGATTGAGGAACGAGGAAGGTGAGGACCATGTAATCCTAAGATAAACTAGATAGATGCTATGCACTATAGTATCCTAAGATAAACTTAATAGATGCTATAGATTATATTAACATAAATCACATTCAAGCAATTATAGTACCTGATACCCATTCCATTCTGGATTTGGAGGTGGAACACCCGGAGTTGGTGAAAACATAATTGGCATAAAGGTAGCAGTAGCAGTCTCATTTAACGCCCTTGGCGATGACCAGGATGCCATACTCACTTGTGATGCAGCTTGTGATGAAACAGATCCACCATTACCATATGCAGCAGGTGGGTCACAAGCTCCAGTAGTTGTAGGATCAGGATGATTAAACCTGCAGTTGGCTCCATACTTGCAGGACCCATTACGCATGTAATAGGGGCACTCTTTCTCTCCCTGTAGAATTAAAACTTTGAAACTTTCCAGAATGACTACTCCAAATAATCACTGAAAAGAACTCGTAGGGTTTGGTTGAGCGTAGTACAAATGCAAATGAGCATCAGCACTCGAATTAAGGAGTCTTGCTAAACTCAATTAATACAGTTAACGAAGTGGTACCTGTCGGATGGGCAGCCCCAGAAAGTTAAGTTCTAAAATCGGATCCGTTGAAGATTTTGCCCTTGAGTGGTTGTATCTACAGGCCTTACCAAACTTACATCCACCAGTTCTTAGGTAGTACTGCAAAAATCTCGACAAAAATTGTAACACCAAAGAAATGTTACTATCAGCCCATGCACATTTCCTATAGACATAAATAGATGAAAATAGATATAGATGATTTTCAGACGCAACTGAAAATACACTAATTGATATGTAATGGGCCATAGAAAAGTAAACCAGTCTTAAAAACAAGACGTACTAGAAGCAGCGATAAAAGATGTCAAAATATAGAACTTGAAATGCTAGAAGAATACTAAGCTTCATTGAAAGAATTATAAAATTACACAAATTCTGTCATTGAAAGAATACTGACCTTGCATTCTGTCTGGCCTGGTTTCTCTGTTGATTCATCATTTTCCTTTAAATTTTCCTGAACGCCCTTCAAACATCATAAATCCCAAATACCCAGAATTAAAGAAGTCAGCACAAAATCAATACGTACACGTCTGTAGCAAACAAGCCAATCTTAAAAAGAGAAGAAGAAATATAAATATAAATATAAATATATATATTTAACAAATATCATAGTAATATAGCAACAAATATAAAAAGAAATCAACAGGAAGCCAAAAAAGCTCCTATCCAGCCAAAGGAAGAACGTTCTTAGAACATTTAAAAATAAAATGAAAAAATAAAATAAAATGAAAGTTATAATAAGGTAAGAAAAAAGACCTGGTTCTTCCTTCGAACAGGGTGATTGAACTTGCAATTAGATCCAAATTTGCAAAGTCCAGTTTTCATATAATAGGCGCAATTCTCAGCGTCCGGTCTCACCGGAAAATGTGACCTCACTCCTTCAAACCTCTTCCCGTTTTCACCATCATTTTCGTTCTCGTTTTTCTCCTCCTCATCTTCTTTTTCCTCGGCAGCGCCAGCATCAGCTTCATTGTAATCATTGTCGCCTTTTCTCTCCCCATCATCTTTCGTCTCAGCAGCCGCCACCGCCGCCGCAACCTCCTCCTTCAAATCGAGGTCCTGCAACTGCTGCTCGAGATTGCTTTCGTCGTGCCCGGTTTCCTCAGCCGCGCGATTAAGATCAGACGGTGTCGGTGAGGCGTCGGGATTCGGAGTCGGATCCGAATCGGGAGAGCGATGCCCTAAAGTGTTAAGGGCGGAATCGGCGGGAGCAGTCGTGTCGGAGATCGGAGCTTCTTCAGATTGTGACATTGTAAATCCACATTTCAAAACCCTAATTTCAGCAGAAGAAAATGAGAAAAGAAGAAAGAGAGAAAGAACGAAAAAGATCAAAGCTTTGTTATCGGGAAATGGAAGTAGAAAGAGAGTGTGAACAAAAAGGCAAAGAAGAGAAGAAAGAAAAATAAAGAAATTAAAAATAATATTTTATTTATTCTCGTATTCGTACGTTTTTATAACATACGTAAATGACCGTCGTATGTAACGTATACTTTTTTGGCCTTTCTGTAAAAGTACTTTTAACTGTTATTCTGTCTGAAACTCGACACACCATTAACCATCAAAATACACAAACTTCTAACATGAGTCAAAACCTAGACCTTCATCATATCTCGAATAAAAGGTAGAAATTGGTAGATCATGTTACAAGAATTTCAAAAACATGAAAATCATTAAAAACGGGGCAAGAACGGACTTACCATAAAGCTTGAAAGCTTGAACCAAACCTTAGCCATGGCTTCCATGACATATTCAGCCAGCCCATGGAGAAGATGAACCAATTTTTGGCTATTTTGGCATTTTTTAATTCTTTTAATTACTAAATGATCAAAATGCCCTTAACTTAAAAAATTCTATTTCACCTATTTCATGTCCATTTTTGTCCATAAGTTAACCAATGGTCTAATTACCATTTAAGGACCTCCAATTTAAAATTTCATAACAATTGGATACTTCTAACATGTAGAACTCAACTTTTACACTTATTACAATTTAGTCCTTTTGGCTAAATTGAGTGCCCAAACGTCGAAATTTTTGAACGAATTTTTTACAAAATTATTCCGTAAAATTGTAGACCATAAAAATATAATAAAAAATAAAATTTTTCTCGTCAGATTTGTGGTCCCGAAACCACTGCTCCGACTAGGCCCAAAATTGGGCTGTTACAAAAACTATGTTGAGTGGTAAATTAAATATTTTACCAATCCAATTGGTGTGGGTTTAAATCTCATCATATTTTTATTTTTATTTTTATTGATTATTGTTAAATTAAAAAGACT
The DNA here is from genome assembly GCF_007990345.1 of Gossypium hirsutum. NCBI lineage: Eukaryota > Viridiplantae > Streptophyta > Magnoliopsida > Malvales > Malvaceae > Gossypium > Gossypium hirsutum. Next base: position 3,178,191 of record NC_053447.1, on the reverse strand, counting down.
AAAATATCCTAAAATAATAAAACTTATTTTAATTGTGCAAAAAATATTTTCATAATTTTCTAACTGAGTTGGTGAAACTAATTCGGTTAGGAAGTTAAATAGTAGTATAGATATAAAAATTATTTATTTTTGTTTTACCAGCTAAAACTAATTCAGTTTTGATTGAAATGATACCGAAGATTACTTACTCCAAAAGTTAAACTTTCACAATCAATTCTTACCTCCAGATAAAATTTTATCACTTTTTATGCTTAAATTTTTTTATTAATAACTATATCCTTAAAATAAAAAAAATAACTTAAAAAACGTAAGCAAGTGTTAAGTGTAGTGGTAAAATACATTGTATCAAATAAAGAATATAAGTTCAAACCTTAAATATAACATTATTGAGAAGAGCAACCATGAATCATTTTTAAATTAATAATATCAATATATATTATACTTTTATGCTCCGATGCCATAGGTTGAATTTGGTATTCAATTCAGTTAATATTTTTAGTTTTTTTAAGCAGATTATAATAACTAGATTTGAGTTTCAATTTTTCAATGTTACTTTAGATTATAAATTTCTTTATAAATATTTTAAAAATAATTAAATTTCCAATTAAATACAAAAATTCATAACTAATATATATTATTTTTACAAAAAAAAATTATATACAAGTTTCAAATTATATTCACTACTTTTACATCATGAAAATAACATGTAAGAATGTGGCCAAGAAACATAGAGATAAATATCTACACATGTATAGGATGATTAATGACTATCATGGGGCACATAAAAGAAAACGAGGGAAAAAACAGTTTGTTCCTTGCATTGTCATTAGTTTTAATTACGTTGACTGTTTTGGGTATACAATCCAATAATTGGATTAAGATTTGATTAAACCTACTAACAACTAACAATCTGACACTGACACACATAAATAAGACAAGCAATATAAAATTTAAATACACTTTCAAGGTATGTTGAAAGGAAATGAGTACCGGATTGTATAAAATATAACCGTCACGTTATTATGTATTTTTATTAATTATTTAATGTTATTTCAATATTTTTTTTCATGTCATCGACATATTGTTTTAGTTTTTTTTTTAACCTGAACTTTAAACTCTAGACACTTGTGATATTAGATTTATGACCTAAAGTTTAAGGTTTAAGATCTAGAGTCCATATCTGTAGTTCAAGATTTGAAGTCGAAAATTTAGAGTCTAAGATTTAGAGTTAGAGTCTACAGTTTAAGGTTGTGGATACAGGGTTCAAGGTTAAGCTAAAAGAATTATCAAAATAATATGTCAATGATATAGAAAAAGAGATTGAAATGACATTGAAATCATTAAGGGATACAAGATGATGTGGTAGTGCTTTTTCATACAAACTTTACATATTAGGAAAAAGAAAACTTGAATGGAGACACAAACTTGGAATATATTCATTATTTTGGCAAAGTAAATGTTACAAATGTATGGCAGTAGCCAAAAGCACACATCAAGCCAGCAATCTAAGCCTTCAACAACAAATACCAATCATAAAGTAAGTAAAATTAACCCAAAAGTAATTGTTTATTCTGATTTTATAAGCAATTTTAATCCAACGGCTTTCATTCATCACAGCAGCGGTACATGAAATACATCTCCATGGTACGTCCACACTCAGCACACACCACTGTCTCCGCAATTCCCCCACTGATTCCCGGAAGGATAAGCCGAGTGCAGTGATGCTCGTCGGCAATCCCTTCCAAGTGCCCACGGATTGCCGAGATGAAACCCGATACTCGTGCCATGTCTTCCCATTGCTCGAAGCTTTGAATGGCGTTTAAAACTTTGTCTCCTTTGGCTCTCACCATATTGGTCCCTGAAAAAAACACTGCCCACCCTTGTTCGCTGCCGTCGTATCCAAGTAAGGTCATCACTTCTTGCTTTATAACATCGATTTCGTTGGTCTTGCCGTGTTGTGTTTTCGAGAACAACATGCTTTCCAATCGTTTCCAGAAGAACCAAACATTGGCATCTTGCCAAGCGTGACTAAGCTGCCTTTCGTTGATTAAACCGGTGATCTTTTTCACCCGTTCCTTGGCGTTGTTCTTTCCGACATAAACCATCTCTAACCCAATGCCGAGAAACTGTGCAACGTTTTTTATTGCATAAGTGAAGCTTTCGATCCATTCCATTTCTTCTCCACCATACAAACAAATCACTTTCTCTTGTCGTACCTGAAAAATCAAACGAGTTCAGATTAGTCATTTATAAATATAAACTCATTTACATAACAATTATAGGTAAGGATGTGTACCCAGTTAGATAAGTTTGGTTCAAGCCCGTCGACAAGCAATTCAACAGTCCAAGCCTCAGCTTTCCAGAGACTTGCTTCTCTGTCGGTGGTGAAAGGGAAGGCGGTATTTCCCCATATCCACAACATGTTGAGTGCATTGGGGCATGTCATTTTCCCTAGTGGATCCAACGTTACCACTATCGGCTTCTTCACGAAATTCCATACTTCTCTGGTGTACTTAACAACAGCCTGTTCGATAATGGAAGGATGGTTCACAGTATACCACGGCATCATCGATTGCAGACTCAAAAACTTTTGCTGATAGCTATCATTCCAAGCCGATCTGTCTACAATCGGGAGCCATACGATCTCATAGTTAACCTCAGAAGTGACTCGGTCGTATTTATAAAGGGATTCGAGAACCTGAATCTCTTCGTGGGTGATATCGAGATCTGAAATCAGCAGCAAAACATGCTTTCTTCTCAGTACCTCGATATGAACCTGTTTGATTAATACTGTCAATATAAATATCCGATTTGATGGGTGGAAAATAATGAAATGGGGGTGTTTGAAAACGAACCTTGGTCTTATCCGGACCCAAGAGAGAGTGAGGATCTTCCTTGCTGAGTGAGAAAATTTTGAGGAGAATCTTGGAGTTGTCGAGTTGAGGAGTTCCGAAACTGTGCTTTAGGCCTTCATATGCTTCTGTTTGCTTCTTCTCATCTGCAATATTAAATGATCTTTGTAAACCATTTCTCACAGTCAGTTCAGTAAGTAAAGGACTGACCAATATGCTGATGACAAAGATGCAAAATCTTTTGAAGGTGTTCATGGATGCTGCAGACTTTATGGGCCAAGCTTGATAGTTCCCATGCCTCCGACGTCGATGTAACGAACCTTAATGTCACCGGAAAAAAATCAATTACAGGTAAGTTCATCACTTTGGGCTGATATATACATGGAGAAAACACAAGCAGATGGAGTGTAATTTACTCATATCTCATGCCAACAAGGCTCGCAATCTGCGCAGCACAAGCCACAACGCTTCGGATAGTCCAGTAAGCAGCTGTGGGGATATGAGCCACTGCGATCGACATTGGCGGCAAGTCGCTGGATATGTACTGAGAAGGTAACTCGGTGAACTCGACGATGCACTTGGTTACTTCCATCATTGCCTTGATGAGTTTGTGAAGTGCATCGAAATGGGGTTTCAGTGTGTGGGAATACTCTAAGATATCCGGCAGTTGTTTAAGTAGCGCCACGGATTTGGCGAGTGAGTTCGTAGTGCAGAGTTGAAGAACCAGCCAACATTCCCCGAAATTCACGGCGAAAGCGGCTAACGTTAGCACCACTTTCGCGTCCCATGAATAGCTTGAAAGCGTGTTGAGAAGCACCATTGTTGTCGCATGAGCGTCGCCTCCGCCCGAGCACTTGCATGATATCTGCAAAACACATTTATAATACAATTATATAATATTATCCCTCGGTAATATTCGACGGTATCGGGAATTTAGATGTAAAGAAAAAATAAAGTTCTATCACCCTTGGAAAAGAAAAGAAAGTGCCATAAAAGGATACATGTCACAATCAGCGAAGGTACATGTTTATTACTGCATAAAAGGGCACCGCAATGAACATATAATAAAGGTTGATACTTTTAGAATTTAGAGTTGGCGTAATATTTCTTAAAGTTTTTTTCATATATTTAAAGTATCTTTAATGCCAAATTACCTCGCAGGAGATCTTGTGAACAAGAAAAGCCAATGCTTCAAGCATACCATTGCTATCCATAGTTGCGGAACTATCATCAATGGCATCCATGTGCCCTTGTCCACCCTATATATGTATATGTTAGAGATTGAAATACCAATTTAAAACTATACGTTTAATGACTTCGAATAAAAGTGGGAAAACTTGAGACTATACATTTAGGGCATGATGATCGATGGTAGGAGTGAGATGGCGCAAAACGTTGTCAATGACTTGGAGAATGGGTTTGACATCGAGAAAACGACCATCGGGCGAATGAGTGGACTGAATTTGCTTCATCATTGCACTGTCATCCGATGCTGAGAACATCCGTCGCTCACTTCTCATCAGTTGCTGTGAGTGTGAGCTTTGGGTTGCCATCTTTGGAGGGTTGGTTTTTTATTTATTTTAAAAATGTGATTTTGTTAGTTGTTTTTGTGGTTTGTTTAAGGAGCATTTGCTGGGGTTATATAGTGATGGGGGTAATGGAATAAAGTCCCCATTGAATTGGGGTATCTTGCTTTGCTTGCTAGACGAGTTCTAGATAAAGCTAAAGGGCCTCTGTTTTTAAAATGAAAATGTTAGCCAGTAGTAGCCATGATTGGCCCCTAACACTGCCTAAAGATTAAAGAGGCCGGCGGCAGTGGCATGGGGATCTACCCTGCTCTTTCCAGTCAAAAGGCATCAACGTTTGTGAATAATAGGAGTGTAATCAAATCCAGATGGGTTTGAGCTAAAACTGAAATTAGAGATTTGGAATTTATTTGAGTTCCATATGTTTATTCTATTAACAGATAGCTGGATTCAATGCTGAATTTTAAATTTAATTATTTGTTCTCGAGTATAATAAATTGAAAGTTTTGAATATTAATTTAAAAGAAATTTTAATTACAATTAAGAGTTATTTAAATGTGGTTGGAGTGGTCGATTTAGTCTTAGCTCGATTGACATGAGGATTATTGTCAATACAAGAGGATATGTGTTCAAGTGCGTTGAAGCATATTATCCTCCTATTTATGGGTTGAAGATTATAAATAGTTTTAGGCATCCTCTTAAAAAGAACATATATAATTAAAATAACGTTAATTCAAACTTTAGAAATCATATTATTAAGATAAATATTCATGAACCCTAAATATAACTAGTAAAACGAATAACATTTAATTTCCTCTCGAGTTAGATTACTTAACGATTTAATAGACTCAATTCTTATAAGTCTGTCCAAATTAAAATCAAATAATAAAAATATTTTTATTTAAATTTAATTATATAATATTTATTTTAATTTTAAACTTACATAAAGCCGAGCTACTCGTCAGCCTATGAACACCTCCACATCTATATCTTAATCCTCAAGGCTCAAACAGTTTCTTATTTCGGATTAAAGCTAAAGATAAACTTTTGTAATTTAATATAATCCCTGCAGCAAAAAGTTCATGGAGACTGGTTGATGATTTCATTAATTAATTGCATGGTGTCGTGTATTAACGACAATTACTAACACCATTTTTTTAAAGGAACTATTTGACAACTTTATTTCTTATTTTAAGTGAAAGTATTATTTATGGGAATAAATTATATTACGATAATCTTAAAAAGGATTATTTTTAGACATTAATAAAATAATGTTACGTCATCAAATTTTAAAGATAACAAAGTAATGATTAATTTTTTAAATTATAAACAAACACCTTTACTTCTTTTACAAACTTTAATCATTTTGTTTTTCTTTCCATAAGTTAATTTTTTTTTATCTTTTTGCAACCAATTTTTTAAAAATCAGTATTTTTTATGCAATTTTTCCACATCATCGACACATAATTTTGGTAATTATTTTATCATGAACCCAGAACCTTGAACCCCGAATCCCGAGGTTCAGGGTTTGGGTTTGAGAATTAAGGTTCAATGTTCAGGTTCGAGTTTTAGATTCGGGATTCACGATTCAGGTTCAGGGTTCAAGGTTACGAGTTTGGGCTTAAGGGTTTAGGGTTACAAGTTAAGGTTCATGTTTTGGTTTAGAGTTCAAGGGTTCGAGGTTACGGGTTTGGTGTTCAATTTTAGGATTTTGGGTTTAAGGCTTTGAGTTAAGGGTTCGAGATTCTAGATTTAAAGTTCATGGTTTTGAATTTGGTGTTTAGGGTAAAAATTTTTACCAAAATTATATGTTAATCACATGTAAAAAATCGTTAAAATGTTATTAAATAATTCGAAATGAACATGAATTATGTATATAGGAAGGGTCCATATAAAATAAATTTTCTATAGATGAGTGTATAATAAATTTATATCTTTAAAATTTGATGATGTGATAAAATGTTATTGATTCATAAAATTTTTAATTTTTAATATCATCCTAAGTTATTTGATTATATATATATAACAACATTAAAGCGTTTGGCATCATTAATTAATGCCATGTGATCTAAAACGGTGTTATATTATTCAAAAGAATACCAGTAAAAAAAACATATATTGTCAATAGTAGTGTCCCACTATGGCATCTAATTCTGGTTTCTCTTTTAACTTTTTTTTTTTAATTTTAAATATGTGCATTCCAATTTCCGATACCATTAATAATATAAAATTTCCATATAAAAATTTCAAAAAATAAATTCAATCTTAAAAAGAAGAAGAAGAAAAGGTTACTAAAGAGGGGGGAACAAAAGAAAACAGAGAAAAGAATCATACATCTAAGATCTGTTTGGCATTATTGTTGGTATTATATGTTATTACAAAAATAATGTATCTTTAAATTAAATCTTGTTTGTCACGAAGGAAGTATATATAAGAATGCTAGTAGGGACCGGTTCCCAAAATCGATTTAAGTTTTTTTATAATTTATAAAATTTTAAATTAGTAATAGTAAAATTACACTTTGATTCTTTAAAAAAATAAAATTTTAATTTAATCATTTAAAAATTATAAAAATATAGACTATTAAAATGATAAAATTATATTTTTTACTAACGTAAAAAATATATAATTTAATTCCGTCTTTAAAAAAAAATTCTAATTTCGCCGCTGTATATATGTGAGATGGGGAAGAGATAATATGTTATTACAAGAAATTTAAATTATTTTGTGTTAATAAATATTGTGGAGGGGCTTGGTTTTAAGGTTTTTAGGGTTGTTAGTTTTTTGGCTTGCTATATAGTTCCAATTTTTTCTTTTGTTAATTACAAATTCAAATAATTAAAATTTTGTTTTAGGATTTTTGAATAACTTCAGTCCCAATAATGTATAGTATAGTCTGTATAGATATATTCAGGAAGGGGAAATGCTTGATGTTATTGGAAAAAGAAAAAAGGAAAGGCTCAATGCTAATGCTAGTGGCAGTAAAACTTTGGGTATTAAACGGTTGTAGCATAATTACCCAAGTTATAAACTTCGTAGGAATCGTAATCACTAATTATAGCTACCAACACAGGCGGCATGAAAATATCATGACACGAGTACTAAAGTCATAACATTGTTAAGGTTTTTATCTTTCCGACAATCAATCGATTTTTTAAAAATTGAATGTATTGTAGTTCGGTAAGGGTTGTGTTTTGTATTTTATGGAAAGTCCGCATATCATAAGTAGTTGACGATAGGCTTGGTCCACAAAGGAGCATTTAAGTTGGTGAAGATTATAAGACTTGAAAAGAAAGATGTGTTCATATGGGGTGTTAATGGAGCTCACCATTTATCTGCAATTATTGTACTACTTGAGCTATGCAAATAGTCAATTCCCAAATAATACTTTTGATTATTGTAAAATCAATACGAATGGCACACTTCGAAAACTTTTTTTAAAAGAGTTAAACTTTCATGATTTGAAAGAATCAAAAAATAACAAAGGATGCTATAAATAAATAGGGACATTATACGAATTTACCCAAGAATTTTGATTGAAGGTACTCACAAATTTGGGTTATATGGACCACTCTGAAATTTGGACGTCCATCACTATTCTTGCTTAAAAAAATAAAAACATGATTGTCTCAGTTCATACAACTTAAAATGTAACTGCAAGAAATTAAGGTAAAAGTACTAAAGAAGCCCCTGTATTTAGGGGCGGATTGCATTTCGATTGTCTACTGAAAATTTAGCTTTTATACATTTCAAATCGTGTAAATTAATTCCTCCATTAAATTTTATCTATTAAATGATAACGTGGAATATTAATTTAAAATTTAACTACTAATTTGACCCCTATACTATAACTAAAATATCATTTTGATTTTTTTAAATTCTTAACAATAATTCTAAAACACTATAAAAAATATACAAAACTATGTTAAAATATTTTTATCAAACTTCTAGGTTGAAACTCAAAAACCATCATCTTTTTACAAGACATTCTTCCCTATTTTGCAAAACCCAGAAAAATCAAAAGGATTTCCCATGCTCGATGGAAGCCATAAATAAATAAATACTTGATTGAAGCTAAAAAATTTCAACTAAAAGTTTTAATTACTCATTTTTAAATTTCTCATACTTTTGTTAATATTTAGTTTTATTTTCATCGTCTATGCTTTCAATTAAAAAATACATAAAAATTTATTTAATTTTTACTTTCTTCTACTTTAGTTAGAGTTGTCCATGGGTCGAGTCGGGCCAAATAAAAAATTTAGGTCACGGGCTGACCCAGCCCAAAAAATGGGCTTAAAATTTCGTTCAAGCTCAGCCCAGCCCACCCGTAATAAAAATTTTTATATAAATTTAAATATATATATAATACATTAAATACTTCTCAACCAATAGAAAAAAATTAAAAAAATACTTAACATCCTTAAAATCCCTTTTGTAATAAATAATATGAGATAAAATATTAGGGAGAAAAACCGAAAATTGCAACATATCAAAATAAAGTAAAACCAAGGGACTAGCTCTCTCTTGCTTCTACAATTGGGGCATAATCCCACATTGCTGGTTTCGTCGGCTGACATGGTTAAAGAAATCGTCAAAAGCCATGACGTTGTTTTCTCCAACAGACCAAAGAAAACGTACGGCAGCAGATATCTTGCTTTACGGATGCAAGGATCTCGGCTTTGCACCCCACGGTGAGTACTGGAAACAAATTAAGAAAATCAGTGTTGTCGAGCTTTGGAACCATCAAAGAGTGCAATCATTCCAGTTCGTTAGAGAGGAAGAAATTGAAGTTGTTATTGACAAAATCCGCAATGTTTGTCTTAAAGGAGAGTCCACTAATCTTACGGAGACGCTTGCGTTGGTTTCAAATAACATAATTTCTCGCTGTGTTCTTAGTCAGAAAAGTGAAGAAGACGACGACGGCCAGTGCAACAAGTTCTGGTCGTTGTCGAAAAGGTTGATGGTTATTTTCACGAGTTTCTGCTTCGGCGACATGTTCCCTTACTTGGGGTGGCTCGATATGATTACCGGATTGATTCCAAGTTTGAAAGCATTATCTAGAGAAATAGATACATTTCTTGCTAAGATAATTGAAGAGCATTGAGCTTTGAAAAGCAATAAAAAGGACATCATTTCCATTATTTTCCAACTCCAAAAGGATGGCATGCTTGACATGGACCTCACTCAAGACAACATCAAAGCCATTTTATTGGTTATGATCATCACTATTAATTTTATATTTCGATAATTTTTTTGTGCCATTAATTATAGATCTCAAGCGTTTGATTTTGAAAACCTCAGGATATGTTTCTAGCTGGAATTGATTCCTCAGCATCGACAGTAGAATGGACAATGGCTGAACTTTTAAAGCATCCAACAGCCATGAAAAAGCTTCAAGAAGAGGTGAGAAATGTGGTGGGGAATAAACCAAAGGTGGAAATGGAGGATATCAACAAAATGAGTTGCTTAAAATGTGTATTTAAAGAAACTTTAAGATTACATCCAGTTGCTCCCCTTCTTCTTCCTCGGCACACATCTGCAACTGTTAAAGTGGGAGGCTACGATATTCCTTCCAATACTACAGTGCTGATCAATGCATGGGCAATTCAGAGAGAACCCAAATGGTGGGAAAAACCAGAAGAATTCATCCCAGAGAGATTCGAGAACAACCCCATTAATTTCATTGGCGAAGATTTTCAGTTCATCCCATTCGGTGTGGGAAGAAGAAGCTGTCCTGGCTTGCAGTTCGGAGTTGCTTCAGTTGAGTATATGATTGCCAACCTTGTTTATTGCTTTGATTAGAAGTTGGCTGATGGTGCTACTGCCGACAACTTGGATATGACTGAACCCTACGGTATAGCAGTTTATAGGAAGTCCCCTCTGCATATTCGTCCTCTAGCTCGTTTCCGTACGCTCTAAATACCATAGAAAAGTATTTTGCGGATTAATCTGTTATATTATACAAAGACACTACCGTTTATAATAATACTCGTAGATTAGCACGTGACATGTATTTACTATATTAATCTTAAAATATGGGAAAATATTTGGAATAATTGAGCTTAAATTTCTCAATGCTATTTTTAAATTAAGTATACCATGTCTTCTTTTTCTTATAAGATCTAGCGTTAACGGAGGGAGATTTACAATTTTTTCTAACAACTTATTATGTTAAATAATTAACATTAAATTAATTTTTTATTAGTCTAAGTAATTATTTACTTCATCTTTAAGTTGGAATAATATTATACTTTTAATTAAAAATTAAATTTATTATCTATTATTTATATTAAATCAACTTATAAGTAAATTTTAAAATAATTAAAAGATTTCTTCACCAATGGGCTGAATTTTAACATTAAATGAAACTCTAAATAAACCTATAAAAGAACTATTTTATTTATGTTAAATTGTAAATAAAATATGTATAGATTAATAATATGGCTATTGATTTGTCATATTTTGTTAATTGTTAAAATTAAATTTATGATAATTTAGAAAAAAAATTATAAAGATTGTAAAAGAATTAAAATAATGCTTGTAAAATAATTATTTCTGATACATTATGTTTTACATGTTGGGAAAAAAAACATAGGTACTAAATTAGGAATAAAAAGTGTTGAACTTAAGTACCAAATGATATATTAAGCCATTATAAAAAATATAATTTTAATTAATTACACAAACATAAAAGTTAATGCTTGATACATTGAGAGTGTGCTTTTTTCTTATTCCATAATTAATTTTAAGAATTACGATTTTAAATATTTATATTTTTAATATTTTAGTATACTTTTGCCTTGGAGTCTAGTAAATATTTAATTATTATTTTATTATACTCCAAAAACAAATGCCATCAATCGAGACTTGTATTGGTTTTTTACCCATTGACAATGTATGTTACTATCTCTTTTTATACTATGCTTAAAATTACTTATAATTCTTCCTCGGCCTTTAAAAAATAAGATAAACGCACTTTAACGTGCTAACACCTCTTGATTCTTTGAATTACTAAAATTATTAGGTAATATATTTGTCTTTAAATTTTAATTACTAAGATAAATTATTTTAAATAATTCATTAACAGCCATAACAAATAGGTAAGGAGACAAAGGATACCCTTGCCTAACACCTCTTGCTTCTTTGAAGTAGCCTTCCAATACAGTAAGCAAAAAACCACAATGCAGCGAGTCCAAAGCCTTTTGAAGATCCACTTTTATGGCACACCTTACTGACAAAAATTCCCTACCATAACCACAAACCACTTCTTGAGCTAAAAGAATATCGTCTGAAATGTTTCTCATTTGGACAAAAGCTGATTGATTCTTAGAAATTATAAGCGGAAGGTAACTAGTCAGCCTGTTCATTATGATCCTAGTCACGCACTTATACGCAGCAGAGCAGCAAGATATCGGCCTGTAATGCTTAACCTGATTACCATTGGAAGAAGAGCAATTGGATGCCGGCAGAAGTTTCCTTGTCTGAAAGAAATAAAGAATGGCCTTTGTCACATCTGCACCAACAATACCCCAAGCAACTTTAAAAAATGTTGAAGTGAAACCATCTGGCCCTGAAGCCTTATCATTGCAATTTAACCTCATTTGCTGTAATCTGCCTAGAATTAGCACTCCAAGGCAATGAGATCTGAAGCAGCTCCCTTAAAAACTCAACAGAAGGAGTCTGCACATTCTAATCCTCCCTGCATCATTAACCAAAACCTTCATAGAATTTCGATTATTCTTCATCCTTACCACTCTATGAAAAACTTAGTGTTTGAATCCCCTTCTTTTAACCAACGAACTCTAGATTTCTGTCTGAAATGACATTCTTCAGCTTCAAGCAAACTTCTATACTCCTTGTACAATATCCTTCTTTTTCCACCTAATCAATATCATTAGGAGCCTTAAGAGTTTCTAGCTGAACTCTTTCAAGTTCCTCCTTTTTTACTTGGACCTTTTCGCGAGATAGCACTATAAATTCATCTTTCCAAGTACCTTCTTAACTCTTTTCAATTTCTGAAACAGAATAATCATAGGATCAACCACTACATCTTCATTCCATGAGTCCTCCACAATAGTCAAGAAGTTAGGATGTTTTGTCCAACAAATGAAAAACTTTAAAGGCTTTGGAGGTGAAAATTCAAGCCTATCTAAGTTAATCAGTATTGGACAGTGATCTGAAACATGTGGAGAGACAAACTCAACCATAGAACGTGGAAAAAACAAATGCCAAGTGCTACATACCAATGCTGGATCAAGCCTCCTTGCCAATGGATTATCCTCTTGATGATTAGACCATGTGAAAAATGAACCATTATAAGGGTGATCGTGCACATCCAACTCCCCAACACAGTCTCTGAAGTCTTTAATATCATTGGATAAATTCTTATCTCCAGTAAAATCTGAACTTTCTGAAGGGTCAAACAAAACATTGAAGTCTCCTGCAATAAGTCATGGCCCCCCAATAACAATTTTCTGAATTTCCACCAAATGCTTCCATAAATTCTTCCTTTCAGCACCATCATTTCTACCATAAACAGCAGTAAAAAAACCAGATATTCTATTAAAAACAAATTTTCAAGTAAGGCTTTGTTCTGTGTTGACAAGAGGCTCCAAAGAAACATTTTTCTTCCACAAAACCCATATCCTACCATTCACTGCATCATTGTAATTACAAGAACTATTCCATTCTTTGTAGAAATACAATCGACAGATCAATCAAGAAATCAGCAAGTAACGAGCTCGAAACAACAAATATCAAAAGAAGATGTCCAAGAAACAACAAAATACAAGAAAAATGTTGCACAAATTCCTCACAATATTATTCCATCAACATGAACAAAGCATGTTATCTCGCCTGTGCACTCCAGGCTTAAGTCAGATTCTACCACACTGCATAAAAAATTCATTAAAAGAAAAAGACAATTTGTGATTTTAAATGTTGCACAATTTCCTCTGCTGCATATCAATGTTGTTTGAATCGGATAAGATTGGTCGGTCAGACCAGCTAGGTTAGAAATTGATCGAAGTATTGGTTCGAAGAGTAATTTTGAACCAGTTAAATTGAAAATCGATATAAACCACTTGAATCAATTAAAAACTTATTAAAACGACTAATTTCGAAAAAAAAAGAAGAGGGTGGCTAACTTTGTTAATTATCAATTATATTTAATAATATATTTTACATTAAATTAAATTTTAGATATAAAACATGAAAATATAATTAAATAAACCTATTCAACTGGTTTAAATAATTCAATCAACTGATTCCAATCCCATTCCATTCTTTTAACATTTGTCTTATGGGTAGATAAATTGCTCATATCTTTGCCTTTATTTAGGCCCAATGTTACCACTTGGTTGCATATAAATGATGGAAAAAATTGAAAAATAAATCAAATATCTAAATATTTTTGGAAATACTTTTAATTTTATAAATGAAAATATATGTTTACAAAATATAAACACAGTGGGAAGCCGGAGGTGGCAGGTGCCTCGGCCTTTTAAAATGGAAAGCGAGATTATAATTTATAAAATTTTAAATTTATAATGATAAAATTATATTTTGATTCTTAAAATGGTAAAATTTTGATTTAATCATATAAAAATCATAAAGATGTAGGCTATTAAAATGGTGAAATTATATTTTTACTATCATAAAAATCTATAATTTAATTTTGCCCAAAAAAATTTTCTGACTTCACCCCTATTAATATAACATTAAAAGAAAATGGACCTGAAAGGTTATACGAAAAAAATGAAGTTAAACCCAATTTGCCCATGTTGAACTATCTTATTTGAGGTTTCAATAATAGAATCGGACCCGTGTTGGAATCTTACTGTACGTAACTATAATGTGTGGATCATTAGTGTTAGTATGTGTATGTTATAGATAGATTCTTTCCGGTTCTTTATTCATTATACTTTATATTAGTTAAATAATGAATTTTGTTCTTTATTCATTATACTTTATATTAATTAAATAATGAATTTTTCTTTATAATTGTTTCAACTTGGGTTTATAATTATATAACTTTAAAAAAATTGAAACATGTGAATTATTTTTATAATTTCTCTTAGAAATTACCTCAACAAATTTAGGCACCTCGTCCAAAGGCTATTTAATAATTCAAAAATAATTTTATTTAAATTTAATTACAATATATATTAATATAAAGTATTTTTATTTCTAAAATTAAATGAGCAATAATTGGGGTCAAGTAATTAAATAAAAAAAATGAGTCTGAAAAGAAAACAAAAAACAAAATAAATTACAACCCATTTCGATAATTATAATTACCAAATAAGAATAGTATATCTAAAACAAAGATTATCTGACCCTCAAATTCTAACATTATCTCCCAAAATCCACTACTATAAATTCAAAAATTTCACTTCCATTTTAGCCTTCCCACTAGAACCCTCCTTCACCCATAGTTTCTGAAACAACCCCCACAATTGCTAAATTAACAATGGCGTCCCCTTTCATCAATATTTTCTTTTTCTCTTTCCCCATCACCCACTTTTACACTGTAATTTGTGATAATGGCTGGATTGTAGCAAAGCATGACCGTCAAACCTAGGGGTGTGCATAATTCGGGTAAAATCGAAAAAATTCGGTTAACCGATCGAATTCGGTTAATCGGTCGGTTAATCGAATTTTTTCGGTTGAGGGTCGGTTAAATTTTTTATGATTTTTCGGTTAACGGTTAATTCGGTTCGAAACCGATCGGTTAATCGAATTTTTTCGGTTAACTGAAAAAATTAATAAATAAAATTATCCAACCCAGCCCAATTACCCAACCCAATAAAACTAAAACTAAAGTCTACCCAATTACCCAACACAATAAAATTAAAACTAAAGTCATCCAATTACCAACCCAATAAAAATAAAACTAAAGTCTAACTCTTAAGTATCTACCCAATTACACATTTTTTTTTGTAGTTTTAATACAAATGGAGATTTTTTGGAGAGAAGAAATGGATATAAATGGAGAATATTAAAGACTTACATTTCAACTATGTGTTAATTTCAAGAATTATGTAATGTTTTTAATTATGTAGTGATTCAAAGACTTATGTAATATTTTTAATTATGTAGTGATTTAATTCGGGTAATTCGGTTAATTCGGTTAATTTTTAACCAAAAATAAAAACCATTCAATTTTTGGTTAATTCGGTTAACCGAAAAAATTTTGGTTCGGTTAATTTTTTTTTTAAAAAAATCGGTTAACGGTTAAAAATTTTAAAATGTCGGTTAATTCAGTTATAGCTATTTTGAGTCGGTTAACCAAATGCACACCCCTAGCCTCCAACAAGTGGGCATCCATCAACATGTGCTTCGTTAATGACACTCTCCGTAAGTTGATCATCCATGTAGTTGTACTTTATTTGCTTTGATTCTTCATTGTTTTCCACCAATACATATTCATATACAAGTACCGGGATATAACATGTACTTACCTGATATTTACACGATTCTCGAACTTGTGTTCATATTTTAGTTACAAGAAAGAGTCGGTATTGGTGGAGTACGACAAATGCCAGACCTCACATCCTCAATTCTTCTCCAACAATGGCGACACAGTTTTTAAGTTGGATCGACCCGGTTCGATTTATTTCATAAGTTGGGCAACCGGGTACTATCAGAGAGGGCAGGAAATGGTGGAGAAGATTGTCCAGGCAATAGACGAATTCGTCGTTAATTGTGATCCAGAGACAATGTATAAGTTTGCGATACTGTTGATGTTTCTAGAGATGCTTCGATTAATACTAGAGTAGCTTATGATGCTAGTACTATTGCTGTTGACTCTTCTCTTACTTCTATTGTTAATACTAGAAAATGTATACATTGTATTCAAGCGTCTACTCAAGAGTGGCATCATAGATTAGGCCATGCTTCTGTCAATGTTTTGTCTTAAACTCGTACATGATTGTAAGCTGCCATTAAAAATAGATAAAAACATGCCTTTATGCAAAGCCTTTCAGTTAGGAAAAAATCACAAACTTCCTTATACAAAATCTGTGTATGAATCACCTTTACTCATTGAATGTGATTTGTAGGGTTGATCCCCTTGTTGACTCAAATATGATAGATATTCCTCAAGCTGATTCAATACTTTTACAAGAACCAGCCACCACCGAGTCTTGCTCATCTTCAGCTGATTATATCCCTGACCCATCAACATATGTGCATCCCATGCTTACAAGTGGCAAAGCAGGTATTGTTATACTGATGTACTATAAACAATGCGATGAACAATGGTGCAGTTTATGAGGTTCGTTGGCTTGCTGCTGTGATTTTTTCAACTCTTACGTTGTTCTTCGTCTCAGCTTTTGGGTAGCTTTTTTTCTTTTAACATAATTCGATCTGATTATATACGTGATTTTTCTAGGATTTGTGATTTATCAGAACCTTCCTTCTTGTTGCTAGGATTTTCATTCTTCATACCAAATACACATTATGTTCAATCATATCGGGATATGAGGGTGGGATTTACGTACTTAGCCTAAAAAACATGAAAACATCATGAGAAATAAAATATACATATTCAAATAATCTATAATCATTTTTCACATAGGTAATTAATTAAATTCAAAAATTTTCACATCCTTTTAAGCCTACTCCAAGAACCCTAGTTTCTGAAACAACCCCCACATTTGCTGAATTAACAATGGCGTCCCCTTTCAGCAATGTTTTCTTTTTCTCTTTCCTCATCATCCACTTTTACACTGTAATTTGTGCTGAATATGAAGTTAATGGTGATAATGGCTGGATTGTACCAAAGCATGACAATCGAACCTACAACAACTGGGCATCCACCAACAGGTTCATCGTTAATGACACCATCCGTAAGTAATTTGATCATCAATATAGTTGCTTACTTTCTTCGATTCTTCATTGTTTTCTATCCATACATATTCGGATATAGATATTGAGATTTAACACGATAGAGTAGATGAAAAATTTTCAAAAAATTAAGCATACATATACTCGTCAAATATATATATTGTATCTGATACTCACATTTTTGAACTTATGGTTCAGAGTTTACGTACAAAAAAAGAGTCGGTGTTGGTGGTGATACAGTAGGAGTATGACAAATGCCAGACCTCACATCCTCAATTCTTCTCCAACAATGGCGACACAGATTATAAGTTGGATCAACCCGGTTTGTTTTATTTCATAAGTGGGGCAACCGGGCATTGTCAGAGAGGGCAGAAAATGGTCGTCAAGGTGTTGGGGCTACAGCCGGAAATTCCAGCACAACAAGCAAGCCACGGAGAATGCGATAAACAATGGTGCAGTTTATGAGTTTCGCTGGCTTGTTGCTGTGATGTCTTCAATTCTTATGCTGTTCTTCATATCAGCTTTTGGTTAGCATTTTTTTCTAAAACATAATTCGATCTGATTATATATATATGTGTGTGTGATTTTGCTAGGATTTGTGATTTGTCAGAAACCTTCCTAGTTCATCCCTTGTAGTTTTTGCTTGTAGTGAACATTTTTTTCCTCCCTAAGTAGGCAGCCATGAAAATGCCATTGAGACATTATTTGTCGTGCTTTATATTCCCCCATAAATATGGATATATTTTCATATCGTCTCATCAGAATCAATTTTACCATCCCTCCAAACTAAAAAAAAGGGAAAAATGATATTCTCACGAAAAAATGAACCATTTAAACTTCAAATGAATTACAATTGTCTATATCTGTATGAACCATGAGCAAAATCCTACCGGATAAAAACAAGCTCAACATTTTTAAATTTTAAATCGCAGCATCTATAACATCTTCTTCAATCTCGGTACTCAAAAAATGACACAACGCCTTTGTCACTAGGCTTGCTACTACTCCACCAACACTATCCAATTTCCAGTCATTTGACAAAGAGCCTGTTACCGTCACTCGGTTTACTTGTTTTTTCTCTTCACTAAAATTGGTAAAATTATCCAGAGTGTTTTTTCTCTTCTCTCCCTTAATTTAGTCAATCATTGTTTCCTGTATATAACATCACTCATGAGTCATGTCTCAAACCCATAAAAAAGACACTCGACCACCATTGGTACATGCCCCTATATAAGTTATAGAAAACTAGCCATATATATATATATATAGCTCAAATAATGGAGGAAGCTAGAAATGGAGTTGGTTATAATCTATAAAAAAAACCATTAGTCCCACAGAATATGTGCGGTGGGAGGGCTCTACCTTTCAAGCTAGAAAAAAAGAAAAAAGACTGCATTAAGGGAGTATATAAATATAAATATATGTAATAATGATGTAAAAATTAACAAAGCAAAGTGGGCTAACTATTGAAGTGCAGCAGGCTGAACTTTTGAAGAATGATGAGTAGATCATCAAACAAACAAAAAACAGATCACACATCGATTTTTGTGAATATTAATTCTATGCTTTTAGGATATAAATTTGAATTTTATTTACGATTTTATATTATATTTTAAATTGTATATTATAAGGGAGTGCATCCCACTGAAACAAAGCCTCTATACGGCCTACTGATGAATGTCCCTCGTATTTTATCTTTTTCTTCTTTTTCTTTGCCATGAAAGGATATAAAAGCCATAAAACTAGGAAAAGGGTGGCCATGGTACAGTGGGACAACGTAACCCTTTTTATAAACCACCACCACCATAGCTCTAACACACATTATATATATGTATAAAGAGCTAAAAGATTGAATTTAAAATAATTTCGTTTCAGTAAAGTAAAATTAATAGGCAAACATGAAAGATATGTCTTACTATATATGTTATCAATACAATAAAAGGGTTTATAAGAATATTTTAAATATTATATAAAATAACTTGAACATGCCTTGATATTACAAAACATACATAAGTTTTCAATTTGAACAAAAAACAGGCAGGAAATCAAAAGTGAAAAGCAGTCAACATATTGTGGAAAAGGTCATTCTTCTGTCAGGAATTGGTAACTTTTTTTTTTATTAATTGTAAAATATTTTGCTTTTTATGACTTCTATGATTAAGGTTTTAATAAAATTCTAGGGATCAATCCCCACACAAAATTGTGCACCCAAAAGCAATGATTGGGGAAATTGGGACATCTTCCACCTTTACCATACCCCTAATTTTTTTCAATTAATAAATTTACCTTTGGCTTTAAATGTATTCATTTATAAATTATAAGCTTATGCAAATTGTCGAAGAACCCTAATTAAAGAAAGAAATGTTTTTTTTTTTATTTTTTCCATGTGAGAGAGCACTAATAAAAGAAAGAAAAGAAAAAGGCTTCAGCAAAACACTGAAATCTCCCATCGCCTGAAATGATTAAAGAAAGAAATGGGTTCTTTTTTAATTTTAAATATACTCAAGAAAATAAATTCAATGGAGACAAGAGATAATTGGGGTTGTAGCTTAGAGGATTAGAGCATGTTCCACCACAACAAAAATTTGTGTACCAATCATTTGATCAAAGTTTTCATTAGCTACTCCACAAATTAAGCACCTAAGGAAATTTAATCAAACAACCTATATTCAACCTTTTTATCACTTAATCATATGAATTAACTTAATTATGATTTTAGCACTTTCCATTTCCTTTTATGTTTAGGAATTCTTTTCTAAAATTATGATAAATCGAAACTAAATCGATACTGAAAATTGAACGATTCTATTACAAAAAGTATATGAATTGTCCTCCGTCACAAGTCCCACAAATTTCACTCTGAATAATATTTCTCATTAAGAAATTGTTTTTTTTTTGTTTTCGTTGTCCATTTTTTCTAAAATTTGAAGGTACGGAAATATGATTAAAGGGAATACTATTGTGAGTTTACTAATTATAAAAAGCTAAGATCCATTCTCTTAAACCTAAAAAGTAAAAGTTTCATTCTAATATAACATTCGGATTCCAAATCTATCACTCAGTTCTTTTTTATAAATATAATAAAAGTAATTAATATGATCAACTCATTACTTCAGCAAGGAAATGGATTGGATAAAAAAAACAAAAGAAATTCTTGAATTAATAAATAAATAAATAATTGAATTGAATAAAAGAAATGGGGCAGTGAGTAGGGTATTCAAACTTTGGTTAAGAATCGATCTAATTTGATTAATTGGTCGGTAAACCGATCTAGTTCAATCGGATGCCGGTTAAAGGTTTTTTAGAATTTTGGTTAACGGTTAATTCGGCTCAAAATCGGATAATTAACCGAATTTAATAAATAATATTATATATTATAATATTAGGCTATTACTAATTCGGTTAATTCAGTCAAAAAAACAAAACATATAAATTTTGGTTAACCGACTGAATTAACTGAAATATTTCGGTTTAATTAATGGTTAAAAGAATAAAATGTTCAGTTAATTCCAATAATACTAGTTTGATTCAATTAATCGATTTTTGAAAACGCCAAGCCGTGGGTTTAAGAAATTAAGAGTGAGTTTTGAGTTTATTTTTTGTCTCACACTATATTATTTAATCTTACCGCCACTACTATTTTTACGTAAATAATAAGTAAACACAACATCCATCTAACCCCGCTCTAAATAAAAAATGGTAAGAAGAAAATTAGGTAGAATACAAATTAGTAATAAAGTTAATGAAATTAATATAAAAAAAATATAAACGTTCCTAAATCGGCTGGTGGGGCAGCTTTATGTTTCTTTTGTCAGGATTGTCATTCACTAAACCAAAGAACTAGAAACAAAGAATTTAATAGCCCCAACAATTAAATAATTAATAATAAAAGCATGAACTGTTTTTTACACTGTCTTTTATTCTTTTAAGGAGAGATAGCTACTCTTGCCCCCAGTAATCTTTATCTTCTCCCCTTCATATCTTAAGCCAGGTATGGCAACATCCTCTCAAGACTCTTCCTCTTCCAAGAGACACTTCCATTGGACTAACAAAGTTGCAACCGAAGATACCGAAGCCTCTTCGACAACACCTAATGAGGATGACAAGAATGGAAGATCAGGTATTAAAACCCATGTTTCTTTGTCCACACCAAGGAAGAAAAAGCTTCCGGCTGCTGCTGTTTCCATCGCAAGGCTCCGATCTGCTGTTTCATCTTTTAGGAAGAGCCGTTCGAGCCTTCCTTTTGGCCTCGGGTCACGAGTGATCGGTACTCTTTTTGGTTACAGGCGAGGACACGTTCACTTCGCCTTGCAGAAAGAAGCCGGTTCCCCACCAGCTTTCCTCGTCGAACTGGCGACGCCCATAAGTGGTTTGGTTCGGGAAATGGCGTCCGGGTTGGTCAGGATTGCTCTAGAGTGCGATAAACCCAAAGCAGAAGACCGTAATAAAAAGGGTACTACTGTAGTGAGATTGTTAGAAGAGTCCACTTGGAGAACTTACTGCAATGGAAAGAAATGTGGGTTTGCTACGAGGAGGGACTGTGGTGACAAAGAATGGAAGATTTTGAAAGCTGTGGAACCAATCTCCACTGGAGCAGGGGTTTTACCGGCCGGGAATGAAGTTGAAGCTGGTCCTGACGGTGGTGAACTTATGTATATGAGGGCTAAGTTCGAGAGAATTGTTGGGTCAAGAGATTCAGAAGCTTTCTATATGATGAATCCTGATAGCAATGGAACACCTGAACTTAGTATCTATTTGCTTAGAGTTTGAAAGTTACATTCCCATGGAAGATCTGAGCTTATTTTGCTTTTTTTAAGGGGTATACATGTGATAATTCGTCTTGCTTTCATTTAGAGCCATGGAAATTGGGGGTTTAATTGTACTAGTGTTTTTCTTTGTGTTAGTTTAGGTGGGAGGGGTGAAATACATTATAACATGATGATGGTGATGATGGTAGGTGGGGAGGGGGGGTCTTAAAAGCTGTGTATATGTACAGTTTTCTTCTTCAGTCTTTGATCAAGTAAATGAGGCACTGTGCCTAGTGCATGCAATCAGTGACTATCTTTTCCCATTTTGATCAAGTAATAGGGCCATTCCACACTTATATAGATATCATCATTTAATTATAAAAAAAAATGTGTTGAATACATGATTTCATCTCATAAATTCAATCAAAATTTACAGATCTATCCAACTACCATATGGAAGTACCATTACAGAATTGGTCTAAACTCCATTTTTTTCATAAAATCCATTTAAGTTTCAAACATTAAAATTTTTAAAAAAATGAAGATAACTTGGGTTTAAATATATTTAAATGTATTTTTTTCTGATTTAAGGTTTGAGAAAGGATTATAAGTATTGTATTAGAAAATTAAAAATATTTTTTAATAATTAAATTTATTATACTTAAAATCAAATCCAACCCATATAATAGCTTAAATCGACAACTAAAGATCATAAAATTCGGTTTTTGAGTTTGGGTATTTTTGTTAACATTGTGAGTGGCTCTTTGGGTGTGCATTGGCGGCTGTGGGCAAAGCCAGAATACGGCCTTCAATTGTTGTAAAAGCCCAGTGTCATGTTTCGTAAAACGAGAATACGGGCTGTCCACCTGGGTATTATGTAAGGCCTCTCAGCCTAGCAATCCAAACACAATTTATAATTACAGTTCAACTTTTGAAACCCAACCAGCCATCACTACCAAAAGAATATATTTCAGTGGTTGAAATTAGTCACATAAGACCCGTCGTTATAAATGATCCAAGGATATGATGTTTACACAAAAAGGAAGCAAAAATAATCACCATAATTAACCTAACTTAAACTTTAGTATTAGTTAAGATGATGATAAAGAAATGCCCAGAAATTCCAAGGCCGACTTTGCCATTACAGAAGAAAACTCATTGAAGCTAATGACACCATCCCCATCGGCATCAGCCTCTTTTATCATATCCGTTAACTCTTTATACGTCAACGGATGACCCATTTTCGCCATGCAACCAGCCAGCTCCGCCGCCGTGATATACCCATTTCCGTCACGGTCGAACAACCGAAAAACCTCCGTGAGTTGCTCTTGGTTCACCAGTATCTCATCTTTCATTGTAGGCAATATAGTATTGGCTAGTTCATCGAATTCCACCGCACCGTTGCCGTTGGAATCCATTTTGGCTAACAGCGCATGGATTTGATCACCCGATGGCTTCAGCCCTAGCGATCTCAATAACGCCGCCAGCTCGAGAACGGTGAGGCTTCCGTCGGAATCCATGTCGAACCTCGCGAAAATGTCCTTCAACTGCTTCAGTTGTTCAACTCGTAATGCCACCATTTTTATCCAAATATTTCCTTAAAAAAAACAAGACAATATATGTTACTGTCTTTACAATGAAACAATGATTATGACAACGTCGGTGATGGCTCCGGCCGGCAACAATGTAAGAAGAAGAACAAGGGCATAGACAAATTGTAGTAGCTAAACTATGAAAGAAAATGGTCCTTTTTTAGTATTTTTGGGAGAGAGAGTGGTTTAAATTTTACTTTTGCGGTGACATTAAAAATAGAAACCTTGTCGTCGGTGGATTTATTTAATTTTTTTTCTTTAATTATACATGTTCATACGAGTTTCACGGAAACCTCGTAGTACTACTAATCTTTTTGTTTTTTGTTTTTGTTTTTTTTTTTGGATAAATTTATTTAAGGGATTTTTATTATATTTTATTTATTTATTTATTTCTTAAACAAAAATTCTAGACTCTATGGTACCATATGTTTATAAGTTAAAAAAATAATACAATAAATAATCAACTAATTTTGTTTAGAATTTAAAAAATTCAATTTAAGCGAAATTACTTAACCTAAAATTTAAATAACAATAAATATTAAATAATTTTTAAAACAGATCCTAAAAATTCCGGAAATTATTAGCTTGATTTTAGTGCTAAATTAAAGAAATTACTTAACCTAATTATGGTTATATATTTAATATTAATGAAAGTGAAGCTCAAATTTTTTATATAATTCTCATGGTTATTTGCTGCACTGTCATTGTCGGTACAACATGCCATTTATTAATATATGCTATACAACTAAAACCCGTTGGTTTTGTTTCCAATCATTGATTATTGAATGTAGTCATTTGTAGGGTGCCCACAAAAAAAATTAAAATAATAATGGTTTTAAATTAATTATTACTCATAGAATCAAGATTTTTAAGATAAATAAAAGTAGAAAAAATTTAATATTTTTAATAACCGGTTAAACAAATGCTAATAGACATCAATAAGGTTGTTTAATTTATTTATTTATTTTTGAAATATTTAATCTACAATCACTGTTTATATTTAATTGATTATTTTCATCAAATTAAATAAAAATAATATTGCATTAATGGTAGATTTATTTCCTTTAGAAATATCACGGCACTAATTGATATATTTTTCTTTCCTTAACTTAAATTTAGGAGGTAAATTAATTTCTTAAAAAAATTAATTATGAAATTAAATCATAAATATGGTCCTATGGATGAGAAATTAAATTGATGTTGAAAATAATGTTTGAAAGATATATATATATGCAGTATGAAATTAAAATAAAAAATTAGTTAAAATTTAAAAAAAAAGAAATTTTAAATAGAAAAATACACTAGATTAAGAATATTAAATGTATTCCGATTATTTATTATGGTGTTGTCATTTTTCTTAAGTTAATGTTGAGTTGATTTGTAACACCAACTCAATATACAAACAACGTGAAAGAAACAATTGTAAAATATTGAAATGTATAAAAATATTAAAAGGTTTGGGGAAAGAAACCAACACACCACACTTCATGGTTAATTTTTTAAAAAATTACTTATACAAGAGTATTTTTTTTATAAAGTAATAATTATGTTTCATATTTATTTAAAATTAACCTTCTTTTGCAAATTGTGCCCTTAGCTTAATTTACATTGTTGCCATAGTAGCAATTAGGAGGATGTGGGTTTGAAAGTGTTTTTCCTCTCGTTTTAGGATTAGAGAGGGATTTTGGGTAGAAGTAGGCTTTATACCCTATTTGTTTTAACAATTATATCATACAAGACGTAGAAAAATACAATGGTAGCAATTTACACCGTAAGAAATGCAAAAAACTATTGGAATAGATGCAGTTCACATCATAAATGATGCAAAGAGCTACTAGAATGAAGGTTTAAAAGTGTTGAGGTCGAATTTTAGTAGTGTAAGCACTATGTTTGTTGTGTGTATTCTAGCTCTTTTTGTCACGATGCCGAGTAAGAGTATTTATAGAATGACAAATGCCAACTAAAAGTACTGTTGCATTCAACTTGAAGGAACTAAATGAGGCATTCATTAGGTTGGGAGTGCGACGATTGATGAGTATTGTAAAGAACATTTTCCCATATATTTTTTGTAGATTGTTTGGGTCAACTTATTGTGACAGCAGGTATATTTAAATGAGACACTCTTATAAAGAGATCACATGTTTGAATTTTGTCGTATTCTTATAATTGTTGATAATTTGATTTTGATTCCAACTTAATATTTTTCTACTAAATAATATAAATTAAAAATACAAAAGTTTAACTAAGCTTACATATATACACTAATTCAGTTGACTACATAACTCAATCTACTCAACAATGACAGAGCCAAATTCAAATTTCCTCCACCTTAAGCTAAACAACATAAATATCTCATTTAAGACTTTAATACCTTCAAAAGTTTTATAAAAATAATTTTGTAATTTTACAATACAATAAAGACAATTAATCATAAACACTTGTAAATTTTTTTTTTTCAGAAACATAATAAAATTAATTATAAAAAACTATTTATTAGCAACAAAAAGCACAACAACCGAGCATGTAAATGAGAATTAAGAAAGCTAAGAGACAGATATTGATTAACGCCAAAGCCTTCCATTCCCTCTTTAGGTTTTCAACCACCCCAACTTTGCATGAATCGCACTCAAAGCACATCTTATCCCCATCATTGCTCCATTTCTTACAGTCCTTGTTTTTCGACGACGGTCCCGATTTCGGCACTTCCCACACTGACTTGTTCTTCTGTGTAAACCCACACACATCCGGCGGCTTACAACACGCCGCCTGCCCAAAAAATAAAAAACCCGGATAATTATAAATTAAAGAATTTGAATCCCAAGCAAAGCAGGTATACATATGTAAAAAACACATATTTAGAATACAGAAATGTGTTTAATAATAACATATTATAAGTAAAAAAAATTAAAATGTTATTGAATAATGTAATTTATTTTAATTACAAAAAGATACTTTCGTAATATTTTTAATTGAGTTGGTGCCCAGATGACTCGTGACTCCAACTCAGTTAAAGGCTTAAATAGTAGTATAGATACACAAAAAAATAGAGGTAATAAAGTGTATATAATAAAATTAAAATGTATAAATAAATTAAAGTAAAATTTTGATTGAGTGGTTAATTTAAGCTTTTACTTAATGGCATAGATTCAAATTCGTTCGTATGTATATTTTTATTTTTTAAATAAAAAATAAAATACTCTCGAATAATATATTTTATTTTAATTATTACAGAACATTTTCGTAAATTTTATAAGCTCGGCATGTCTGGAAGCATAGGAGGACATTCTTTTGCTGATATTATTACCGATATTCAATATTGGATCATTCATAGTATTACTATACCTTTCCTATTCATCCTAGGTTGGTTATTCGTCAATACATGTTTTGCTTATAATGTTTTTGGAAGCCCTCATCTAAACGAGTATTTTACAAGAGCCGACAATGAATTTCATTAATAACTTGCCGTTTTGATTCTTTGGAACAATTTGATGAATTTAGTAGATCTTTTTAGAAAGACTCAATAATCATAGATCAAACCTATCTAATTTTTATGGTCCAATAATTAATTTGATGTCTGATTGATTCATTACACCGACTCAGTCAGGCTTAAATAATAGAATATATGTAATTATAATGTATACCTGTAATGCAGGGAGGCTCTTGTTATAAACCTCGATGTCAGGGACCTGACCCACTAACACCAAGAAGTTAAATTCAAGTTTATATTCGTCGGTGGTACAAAGCCTGGCATCAATGAGACAACTCTTGATCTTTTTCCAGTTATTCTCCTTATTGACTTTTTTTGCCAACCAATTGGAAAAATCCATGGGGTTTTTGGGTTCAATGACTTTCTCGCTATCGGCGATGGCTTTCCCGACGGCTTGGTTGGTGATCATGAAAACGAAGATGGTGAAAGCGATGACACCGAGTATCAAAAGGAACATGAGGGTCAAATAAATGTACATGCAGAAGGTGCTGCTGCATGAGGTTCCCATTATTCCTATAAGGGAAAGGATGAGCAAAAGACCACCCATCACAATTAACGGGGTGGTTAAAACTTTCTCGCAATCGCTGTTACCATTGATGTTGAGGTAAGCACCAGATATGACGAAACCTATCCCTACTGTTAGCAATACGCTGTTCAGCAACCCTACGAAGCAATTGCAGATACAACCCATTATTTCTTATTTCTTGTGTTTTTTTTTTTGCTGGAATATTAATAACAATAATAACATTTGTTCTTGGGTTTCTTTTTTTTTGAAAGGTTTTGAAAAGAAAAAATAAGGGTTCTGAATTTGGATTTTGGGTTTAAAGATTAGATTTTCTTCTTCTTTTTTCTTTTTTTTTTCTTTTTTGTGATTGCTTGGTTTGCTTATAAGAGAATTGGGTAGATGCAGCGAAGAAAAGGGAAAATCTGCGTACAGAATTTATTTTAGCAGTTTTTTCGGTTACGTGAAAAACGGATTTTTTTCTTTTATTTTCCTTTTTGTCGGGGTGGGGTTATGATGCTGCCAAGTGGCAAATTCACGGAGCATGTTCGACAGGCTAAAATTAATGATGTTTATACGTACTAAGCGTTGGAGGTGCTAACAAATTACTTTTAACATTGAAGTATTTTAGGTAACGCTCTTAAAATTTCAGTTAAAATTAAATTAATTAATTAAATCAATTTAATTCAGTTGAGGTCAGTTAATGATTTTTTTATAAATTTAGTTATTGATTAATTCGGTTGTAAAATTGGGTAATTAATTGAATTAATTAAACTTAATATTTAATAATACAAATTATATCTAATTTTAGTTCAATTAATTTGGTTAATTTAGTCTTATAAACATTATCAATTTATTTATTTTTATATATTTTATACTTATTTTAACAAAAAAACAAAAATATATAAATTTCGGTTACTTCGATTAACTGACCGAATTAATCGAAATATTTTGGTTCAGTTAATTTTTTTCAAAAAAATTCAATTCGATTAACCGTTAAAGGATTAAAAATTCAATTAATTTAATTAATACTAATTTGATTCAGTTAACTGTTTGATCATCTCTAATTTTTAAGATTGTGATTGTTTATAGGTTTTTGTTTATAGTTGATTGTTTGTATCAAATCAGATTGATCATTGGATCAAAAATTGATTAAAGTATTAATCTATATAAAAATATTAGATCAATTGATTCAAAAATTGATACGAATCTGCCTATATTGTACTTGTACGTATTTATAAAATGACACTTTCAAAAAAAATATAAAATCGGCTCAATTATTGTGAAGAAAAGATCAAGTTTAATATATTCGATATAAGCGTCCAACATGCATATGTTCAATTTTTTCTTTCTTTAGAAGATTTTTGAAAATTCACATTCTCGTACCCACAGCATCCAAATATGTGTTGAGCAAGGACATTGGAGATCATACAACCTACTGAAGATGTCTGATCAAACAATTTTATGGTTACTCTTTTTCTTTTTCTTTTTCAATTACATGTATTGATCAAAGAGCAAAGCCATGTTTAAAGCTCATTGAAAGAGCATATTTCAGATTTGCATGTGATTGAGGCCATGACTTATCTTCTCAAAGCTTTCCCTAGATTCAGGCCAAAGAACTGAGCAGCCAACATGATATTTATATATACCAAACCCTAAACCCGAATAGATGGGCCAACATACACACCCGAACGCATATATAGGTCGTCTGGTGTTTCTATCTCTGCAAGCCATGCATACTCCTCTTCCTTTCCGTTGCTTATCTGAGCTCCATTTCCTGCAGAATCAGTGGAATGGTTCTTTAACAACTTAATTATTTCTGACTGAGAAACGGAAACTTTTACCTTGAGGAAAGTCATTCCCTTGTAACATGTATGATGACATAAGTCATATGGTTTTCCTGTTGCACAAAACCGGGCGAAAAATCGAAGCACAACAAGAATGATATATTAGGAATGGAAAGATTAACTTACCAAAGGCAGAATACGGATAGTCGACATAGTAAGTGCATTTCCGACCTAGATCTTCTCTGTAAGGAGGAGCAAGTACATCAAGCACGGCACAAGGGGTGACTGCCGTAAAACAATGCAGATTGCCCCCAGTTTTCGGGTACAAAATGGAGGTTCCGCATGGTGCAGTTAAAACTTTATCAGCCGCCAATCTTGCTAACCTTACTGGCAAAAAGAAATTCTGTCATAAGTTTCTGCACTAAAAAGAAACAGAATAATTCCATGTTGACATTAATCAGTCTGAAACAAACCAAGCATTATAATCTCAACTAACTTAAAAAAGACAAACTATTTATCCCAAGAAAGAGAAAGAATCCCGAGAAAAATAGGGCTAGGTTACAAGTAGAATATCGAGAACTAAAGCCCCCAGTTCTCCCGACTCATTTTTTTCATGAAGTACTTGTGTCCAACAAATTTGACATGGTTGCAGGAATTTATGACTTTCCGAGGACCCTCCAAATACACGATAGAACTTAGAAAAACCAAACATTTTGGTTTTGGACACATACCTGAACCCAACACTCATACAACACTCATACCTGAGTAACATAGGCCCAAAAGTTCCATTCTATAGTTCATAATTACATAGTGATAACAACAGGTAGTTGAATGTAATGGCAAGAATTCGGATTAAACTAGTAAAGCTAAACCCAGTGTAGCTTTATATCTCTTCTTTATTATATCATAACTGAGCTATCCTATTGATCAAATTTTTGTATGTTCCATTTCCACTCAGTTAATGAAAGCTAGCAGTCTATATGTGAGGTTTTGACAAAACAACCAAACTAAAATCAGCTTTCATTGCCAGCATGATGTAATAATAATTGTTATGTAAAGAAAGTACATTAAAACCAAACCTTGAGGGCAACCTGGCTCCTGGCTTTCCTTAATACATGATGGTTCAACCCAGTCATAGGCCTTCACATGCATAGACCCGTAAAGAACTTTACTGAATACGGTCATCCCAGGATGGTCATGTAATGGAATAACCGAAGAAGTAGGAAAGCAGAATATACACATCTGCATACAACATCATTTGTTCAAAACATGAGTAAAGTACAATGATAATAGAACCTTAGGAGTAATTTTTCGGCCGGATTTTAAATGAACTCTGGTTCACAGCAGCTCAAAAACCGATAATGATGGTGTCCGGTAATACCACCAAAAGAGGCCTATGAAAACTCGGAAAAGTGGGGTAAAAAACAATTTAAAAGTTTATATCTATGTAACTAAGGAGATGTAGACAAATGAACTACAACCTCGACATGGAACACAATAGAAGGA
The DNA here is from genome assembly GCF_007990345.1 of Gossypium hirsutum. Lineage (NCBI taxonomy): Eukaryota > Viridiplantae > Streptophyta > Magnoliopsida > Malvales > Malvaceae > Gossypium > Gossypium hirsutum. Next base: position 3,147,342 of record NC_053447.1, on the reverse strand, counting down.
TGAATATAAGACCTGAAATGGTAAACTTGATCGTCTGAGACTCTAAAGAGAGGGGCATGAAATCAAAAGTGGAATAAGATTTATATAGTAAGCCTCACCGTAAAATTATCACATTCATGAATGTCCAAATATGTTATCGGTTGAGCCCATCGAGTTACTCTATTTAGTCCAAAAAATCCATGCCCTCGATCATCATCTGGACTTTCCTCTTTAAGTCCAACATCAGCAGGGCCAAATGTGTCTGTAAAAAATGGCATATATAAGGTTGATGTTAATCAAAATTCCATTCATAAAAAGTTGCAATTCAATCCTCTCTACGTAAGAAGCACATTAAGGCAAGACAATACTCCTTTATTAAGCAGGAGAAACATGTTAAGAATGCCTAAGATCAATCTGGATAATTTTTTCAGAAGTTAATTCCATTAATGGCATAATTCAAAAATCATACATAAAACATTTTTTTCTCAATTACCCTGTCATTGCTTTGGGTTCAAATAAGAGAAAACCTAACTTTACAAATGTAAGCTCCATAGAAAGAGTGATAAAAGAACAACCCTATACTCTAGCATCTTTGTGCAAATTGTAAGCTATACAAAGTTGAACCAATTCTCTAAGCTAGTGAACCACGAATAAATGGTTTTACCATGAACCAATCCTTAATTTTCACAGGTTAAGAATCTCTTAACGGTTACATTTCAATATTCGAATTACAGGGTAAGGTTAAAGTAATGAAACATCGTTAATCGTTATCAACAACAAACATCAAAATCTGATTTAACAATCAATGGCTTAAAGCCATCATAACATAGTAAAATGAACCTCATCTAGCGAACAGATTATCTTTCCCTCTTGAAGACCATCTTATTCACTGTCACTAAACCACATAACCAAGTTCTAACAGGGAACATAAATTGAAAGAAAAAAGAACTAAAATATTTTCACAAGATAACTTGGTTTTATCTGAAACAAAACATTAGGCCACAATCTGTCCAAAACTTATAAAATTATAGTTGATTTAGCTAAAAATAAAACTTAATTTTTTATTGAAAAAATAATGTAAAGAACTTTACACCAGAAACCAAGCAATAATTTCATCAATTCACATAACCTTTTTTTCAAACTCAACAATAAGCCAGTTCAACCACAAATCAAATATTCGCAAAATTAAAAAAAAAATTCTAACACCCTAATCAACCCGAACTTTTACATAAATCACCACATTATACAAAACCCAAATGCAGAATCCATCAAACTTCGACATGCAAAAGCTTTTATGAAAATAAACCCCCAAAAAGAAAAGAAGAAAAGAAATAGGTAATAATGAAAATACCCAGAAGAGAGCAGAGTTTGTGGATTGGTTGAGGAGAAGGAGAAGAAGACAAGCCTGAAGGAGTGAAAGTGGTTTTGCAGAGATCATAAAGAAGCTGCACTTTAGGAGCAGTGGTGTTGTTCATAGCCATATGTAGCTTTTGCTTTGGAATATACAGAGCGGAAAGTGCTTTCTTCTGGAGAAATACCATGGCCTTATCGGTTACTTTTTGGATCTCTGAGAACATTTTTGGTATATTTGGCCTACTTTCTTCTTTTTTCCCTTATTTTCACAAGAATCACTGCAAATTTGGTGTCTGATTATTTGAACTGGGTTGGACCGGATTATTAACTCCATCCTAAAATTTTATTATAGGTTAAAATATGTTATAGGCTCCGTGTATTTTTCATATACTTAATTTTTATTTTTAAGAATTTAATTCTTTTACTTTTTTATATTTCAAAATTCAGGTCTAACTACTGTTGCTGTTTTTAAATAAAAAAGTTATTCACTTAGTAGCAATAAAATTAAAAACATAACTACTTCTAATGAATTTAAATTTAATAAAATAATCTTAACAATGTTTAAAGTTAGACTTGAATTTTAAAATTTGAAAAGTAAAATTAATTTTTTATAAATAGAAGTAGAAAGACTAAATTCTAAATTTATAAAAAGTACAAGAGTTTATGAAAATTTAGCCTTTTTATATTATATCTTAATTCGGTATTTAAATAATAATAAATTGTTTAAAAAATATGTTAATATTAATATTATTAAATTAAACTAAACGTATACTATTCAAAAGTTAAAGTTCCAATCATTCTAAACAAAAACAAAACATTTTCTATTAAAATTTTCCAACTTAATATGCTTTTTTTTTCTTGTCAATTATATGGAATTTTAAATAAAAATATTTAATTTTAATTTTTTAAGTAAAGATTAAATTTTAAAATTTATCGACATACAAGTATTGACAGCATAATTTAACCGAAGGATATATATCCAAACCTGAAAAAATTAAATTGAAAAACCAATCCATTCTCCACCCCATATTTTATGATAAAAAAAAAGTTGCCCAGAACTTGAAAAGGAAAGCAGGTTAAAATATTGGTCAAAATGTGTGTTAGCCCCTGTACATTTACAGAATTTGAAAATCAATCCTTAAACTTTTAAAGTGAAAAATTAAATCTACATTCTTTTTCAGTTTAGTAATTTACGTAAAAAATTGTCAACTTCGGTTTTGTTCTCGTCAATTATATATTTAATTATTATAGAACATGGACAAATTGTACAAAACTTCTGGTATATTTATTTACATACATTACCATCCGTTTGACAAAATGCCAACAATTTTGCCATCAGCCATTCTTCTTGAGTTGAAGCTTGCCATTTGAGATGTTAGTTAAGGTTTCTGGCTCGGAAACTGAACCACCATTGCTGGGATCCTCAAATACACGAACTGGGTCGGCAAATGATCGAGTGCTAGGCCACCTACACAAACAATGTTAAAATGGCATACCGGATTCATGATTCAGCACCAGACATTCCAAAAGGAATGAAATTGTTGGAAGAAAGTTTATCCTCTACCTGCTCGACAATATAGTCTCGCTATCTATCGTTGTTTTTTCATCGAAAATGTTGCCTGAAAGAATAATGCGGTATGGAGAGGATCATGTGTAAAGTTCAAAGCAGAACAAAATAGGAGGCAGCAATTTATACCTCCATAAAAATTCTTCTTCGAGAAATATTTTGCCATCAACCGATAAGTGTAATCAGTCTCGTATTTCTTGTACTTCTCGATATGTTCCGGATCATCAAGAACCCTAACCAAAATGGGAGAATATCAAAATAGAATCACTCTAAGAAAATATTCGTGATGTAGCATTTAACTCGCAATGAAACAAATATTAATCCGTAAGCAACATATCATACAAGTGTGTGGGTTGAACAAGGGTTTATATCCAACATCGATATGTTTCTCTGTTTTCTTAGAGGGTTCTTAGAATGTCATTATCTCCATATTTACATCTAAAAAAGTGTCAAACACTAGTACTTCAAAAAAGTAATGAACCATAGCAACATAGTCCACAACTGCAAATCAGGTCAGGATTTACACATCCAAAAGACCATGACTCAGCAATATCATCGACCTCGAATATAAATATACCAGCAATACATTGTTTAAACAAAAGATGCTCCTATAACACTACTAATCAGTACTACATACAAATGAAAACCTTGTTTAAGCAAAATAAGAACTCATAAACAGAAACAGCGATATGACTGATATTAGAACAATACGAACTAGCATTTCCCGGAAAAGAGAACAAATGTTTTCACTCTGGAAATTTAGCTCCAATTTCAAGAATTACTAGGTAATGGTGAACTAATCCGAGGTTCGTAAAGGACGCTGTTTTACCAGTTTGTTTGTCCCCAAGAATTATCAAACCAATAGAGGCAAGTGCAAGTCTTGTTTGAAGAAGTTCATAAACACAAAGTGTCTCAAAACAATACTTGGGGTAGGAGATTTGATTAACCGAGATTCAGAAGCTGAAATTTCACACAGACAGTCAATAGGCTTAACCAAGGCATTTATTGTTGCGGAAGCGACGATAATATTAATAACAATATTATCAGAAATATTTAGATAATTATTATGCCAACAATTATACTAAGAAAATTCCCAGTTAAATTGGAGGGGTCACAAATGGTCCCGCTTAAAACCCAACAACTAGACAGAACTCACTTAGATATTTATAGCAATAATAACTAAATAAATATAACCAACATAAAGCTATTAAATATAAGCAAACAAATAAGAAATAATATACCAGAGATTTAACGAGGTTCGGCCAATTTAGCTTACGTCCTCGGACACTACCAAATTAATATTTCTTCTAGAAATATTACAAAGGAGAAGATTTTGGGATGATACAACCAAAGGGGGAGGGGTTCTATATATAACAAACCAAACCCCCTCCCTTTCTATCTTTTCCTAATGTGGGATATTGCCAATATTCAACAAATCTCCACCTTGGCGATATTCCACATCTTCGAACATCTTCTCATAACACTAACTTCAATAGTGTCTTCAAATTTGCAACCAATCGCCTTCTTCCCTTTGGTAGTTGTGCCAGCTTCCACGTCTTGTTTTTCTCTAGAGATTGCATTTCCTCTTCCATTGCACCTAACCATCTATTATTCTCTAAACTCTGAATGGCTTCGGTGTAAGTGGATGGAATATTATCAACAACTGGAAGTGCATAAGCTACCATGTCAGTGAAACGAGCAGGTTTCTGTATTTCTCGTCTCTGCCTTCTGACTGCAATTGGCTCTGATTGCTGTTGAGGTTCTTGGGTAGAAACCTCTTCCTCATCTGACTCTGCATCTGCCAATGAAGAATCACTAGTGGTACCTTCTGCTGGAATTACCACACTCTGCTCAAACTCCACCTGCTGCGGAGTACACTCCACCTGCTGCGAAGTACTACTCACTCCTTCTGGATTTACCTTATTCAACATGGCAGATTCATGAAAGGTAACATCCCTACTGATTATCGTCTTCTTTGCCTCTAGACACCACAAACGATATCCCTTAACACCAGCATTGAAGCCCATGAATAGAGCCTTCTTTGCTCTTGGATCTAACTTTGATTCTTTCACATGATAATATGCAATAGAACCAAAAATGCGCAAGGTGTCATAATCAGTAGCAGGTTTTCCATACCATTTCTCCAAAGGAGTCTTGCCATTTATAGCAGATGATGGCAAATGATTGATGAGATGTTGAGCGTACGTCACAGCCTCAGTCCAAAACTTTCTATCTAATCCAGCATTAGATAACATACATCGAACTTTCTCCACAAGCGTTCGATTCATACGCTCTGCCACCCCATTCTGTTGCGGTGTTCCACCTACGGTGAAGTGCCTTACTATGCCACAATCTTGGCATATCTTCAGGAAAGGATCGCTTTTATATTCTCCACCGTTGTCTGATCGGAGAACCTTAATCTTCCTTCCTGTCTGATTTTCAACTTTAGTTTTCCACTTAAGGAAAACTTCAAGCACCTCATCTTTGTTCTTCATAGGAAACACCCAAACTCGTCTGGAAAAATCATCAATAAAGGTGACAAAATAACGTCTTCCTCCAAGTGATGGAGTCTTGGACGGTCCCCATACATCAGAATGCACATAATCCAGAATACCTTTAGTATTGTGAATCCCAGTGCCAAATTTCACCCTTCGTTGTTTTCCCAGAACACAATGCTCGCAAAATTCAAGTTTGCAAGTCTTTGTACCTTTCAATAATCCTTGCTTGGCTAGAGTTTGCAAGGATTTTTCACCAGCATGGCCCAAACGCATATGCCACAGCTGTGTTGCCTCAGCGTCCTTCTTGGTACTCGTAATTGCTGCTGCTGTTGTCCCGACCACTGTACTACCTTGGTAGTAATACAGATTGTTCTTTCTTATGCCTTTCAACATCACCAATGCTCCTGAAGTTGCTTTAAGAACTCCATCTCGTATTGTCACAACTAGGCCTTTAGATTCTAACGACCCCAAAGAGATGAGATTCTTCTTCAACTTTGGGACATATCGTACATCCCGCAAAATTCTAGTAGATCCATCATGACTCCTCAGTTTAATTGAACCTATCCCGGCTATTTTACATGTGTTATCATTACCCATGTAAACAACCCCTTCATCTAGTTTTTGAAATTCAAAGAACCATTCCCGAATGGGACACATATGATAGGAACAACCAGAATCCATGATCCACTCATCTGCATATAATGTTGAAGATGTCATACTAAGAGAAAAGTCTGACTCTGCTTCACTATTGCATTCTGCAACATTTGCATCTTGCGGAGTCTTCCCTTTTTTCTTCAATTTTGGACAATCTTTCTTCCAATGTCCTTTTTCTTTGCAAAAAAAAACATTCATCTTTGGCAACAGCTCGACCTTTGGACTTTCTTCTCTTCCCCTTAGACTGACTTTGCTGACGACCTCTTGTTACCAATGCTTCCACTGCTGCTTCACCTGAACCTTTCAACTTATCCTTTCGGCGTAGTTCATAGCTATACAATGCAGCAGTTACTTCATTGAAAGTTACTTCCGATTTTCCATGAAGTAGAGTAGTTTCAAGGTACTCAAACTCCTCAGGAAGCGATCCCAACAACATTAACGCCAAGTCTTCGTCTTCAAAAGTCACATCCAAATTCAACAAATCAGCCACCAGCTGATTAAAATTGGTAATGTGCTCGTTCATCGTGGTACCAGGAACATAATTGAAACGAAACAGTCTTTTCTTCATATGCAACTTATTTTGACTGTTCTTCTTCAAGAATTTCTCCTCCAATGCTTTCCACAATTTACTTGCAGAAGTCTCTTTACTGAATGTATACTTCTGCTCTCTGGAAAGACATGATCGAATTGTACCACATGCCAATCGGTTGATGGTCTTCCATTCTTTATCATCAACCCCTTCTGGTTTTTCTTCCTCAATGGCAATATCTAGACCCTGTTGAAAGAGGGCATCTAGAAGCTCACTTTGCCACATGCCGAAATGACCTGTTCCATCAAAAATTTCCACTACAAATCTCGTATTTGCAGTTCCAATCCTCGGCAAAATGTACGAAGTGGAAGTTGTTGATATGGATGGTTTTTCTTCTGTCATTTTTGCCATAGCTTCTACTTAATAGCCACCAAATGCAGAATACCCACAAGCTTTAGGAAATGTTTCTGATGTGTAAGATCAGACTAAGCTGCAAACACAGAGCATACTACAAAACCTTGGCTCGGATACCAATTGTTGCGGAAGCGACGATAATATTAATAACAATATTATCAGAAATATTTAGATAATTATTATGCCAACAATTATACTAAGAAAATTCCCAGTTAAATTGGAGGGGTCACAAATGGTCCCGCTTAAAACCCAACAACTAGACAGAACTCACTTAGATATTTATAGCAATAATAACTAAATAAATATAACCAACATAAAGCTATTAAATATAAGCAAACAAATAAGAAATAATATACCAGAGATTTAACGAGGTTCGGCCAATTTAGCTTACGTCCTCGGACACTACCAAATTAATATTTCTTCTAGAAATATTACAAAGGAGAAGATTTTGGGATGATACAACCAAAGGGGGAGGGGTTCTATATATAACAAACCAAACCCCCTCCCTTTCTATCTTTTCCTAATGTGGGATATTGCCAATATTCAACATTTATAACACGACCCAAAGAAGCCACACTCACTGGTATCTAAGTAAACCAAAACACCACCTAGGAGGCTTTTCTTTTAGTGATCATAGCAATTAATTCTACAACTTTGTTTCTCAATAATTCACTATAATTAGTTTCATTTTTACTTTCTTTTTTTTTTCAAATGCTCCTAATATACAGGATGCTAATCACCAATTACAGCCAAAAAGAGGTTCAAACCTGCTGCTCTTTTTTTTCCTTCGAATGTCATTCACTTAAACTGGATATTACTGTTCCAGAATCCAGAACTGAGTTCAATCAAAATTACTATGAAGGAATTTGAGCTGAATTTCTGAAGTTCATCAATGAAAAAAATAGGAAAGGTAACAAAAAAAAAACTTAAAATGAAACAAAAATGGTGAAAGAAAAGTACAGCGATCATAAAAAGGAAGTTAAAAACGGATAAGAAAAGGCATATGAAGAAAAACCCAGAAAAAAAAAAGCTTCAATTTTAGAAAAAAGATAAGAAACTAACTCACGCAAAATGATCAGGTATTTGAGGCTTTCGTCCATCGACATGGAACGTTCCATTTTCGGTGGCGGTAGCATCAAGCTGAGCTTGAGAGTGAACAAGGGCAGTGGGAACGGTGGCGGAGGACTCAGAATGGCAGGCAGAGATGGAAGGAGGTGACGATGGCAGAGGTGGAGACGATGGTAGATTCGAGCTCGCCATATTTGCTTTCCGACAGAAATTTCAGGCCTCCAGCAACTTATATTAGGGAATGGGTAGTTGAAGTTTAAGATTTAGTTGCTAATTTTAAAAATTATAAAATATTGTTGATTTATTTAAAAGTTTTAATTTAAAGTTTTAAATTAGGCGAAATTTTTTTTGTTTAAGTCATTCGTTACTTTTAAAAACAAATTCGTTAGCAAAAGGGATGAATTTATAATTAATATAGTGAATCAATACTTATCAATAAGTAAAAAAAGTACATTTTAGATAGAAGTCGGGTTAACAATCAGTGTTGAAAATCGAAAAAAAATTACTTAGGTTTTAGTTTGTAGATTCATAACGTTTAAAGTTGTTTCATTGAAATAAAAGAAAATACGAATAAGAGTTTTCAATTGATGTAAGGAGCTTGAACAAAAAATGTCATACAAAAGTGGTTTTAACACACCAATGACTTAAATGAAAATTTTCAGATAGTTCAATAATCATTTTGTAAGTTTTGAAGTTAAATTGACTAAAACGTAAACCTACTAATAATTTAGTGATTTTGGTTGTAGTTCACTTGTTTAATTCTGGAATTTATTGGTCATATTTTGCTCTTAGTCATTGTAATATGTGTAAGTTATAGCACTTTAATTTAATAAATTTTAATTCTTACACTTTTTTAAATTTTGAAATTTTAATTTTGAGCCAAATAGTATCCATTAAATTCGTTAAATTATATTATATTATGTCCAAAATTGTATGCAATAAACATATTATTACATATATAATATCATGTAAATTAGTTCTTTTTACATATTACTTAAAAAAATTTTACATCATTTTAGTAAATGGATTTAACGACTACCATTTGAGTTAAAATTAAAATTTTAAAAATTGAAGAAAAGTATAAAAGACTAAAAATGATCAAATTAAAAATTAACAATTAAAATTTCACATGAATTATTTAATCAAACTTAAAAATGAATTAAAATGTGTTTAAAAATTAAATTAACATTCAAATCCCAATCCAAACTTTTATTCTTCGACTACAAGTAACTCTCATTTAATAAAGAGAAAAAAATATCACAAAGCAGTTTCAAAAAAAAAATTACAAAGCAATGAAACCCAAACAATGGTTCATTCTAGAATACAACCATACAATCATCAAAATTATACATGGGATGTAATGATAAGATAAATTATGATAATTGAACACATTATATTTTTAAGAAATCAGACTTATATTTTAAAAATATTATTAATAAAAGAAATAACCACAAACTTTTAAAAGAATTGACTAAAGACAGTGAAAATATGAAAAATAACTTTAATTATACAAAAGAAAATAGCAACACTGTTGTCATGCTCGCCGACCAAAGAGGTCATATAGCTCCAAGGACCCCAATAGCAAGCTTTGATTATTACCTCCCCGAATGACGAACAATGGTCAAAGGGAAAAAGTAGACCCCAGACCTCATTATCATCCCATCCAATGACAAAATCATCAGGGAAAGCCCAAGAAGCAAGACCCGTGCGAGGAAAAATAAAAGACAAGACTCCATCAAAATGTGAAAAGCTCCCATGAGAGTATTCCAATCAAGCTTTCCTCCAAGGAATAAAAGAAGTAATAAGCCGCATTCAACCCCAAAAGCTGACACCGCCCTAAGGAGGCTAAGGTTTCAAATTAGAGGGAAGACAATTTTGATAGATAAAACAAATTAGAGGGAAGACAATTAGGCTAAGGTTTCAATCGTGTCATCCTTTACTCCACCACAATATTATAGCAATAGAAAAATGTGTCTTGATAGATAGAGAGACGGAAGGAATTGTACTTTAAATTATATCAAAATTGCAACTTCATAAATCCAAGCACTTGGAGTAAATGCTAAGCATTCGCCCCTTTATAGTAGTTTGATTTTATAATTAAAAGAATGAAAATTTAAAATGATGTTGTATCAAAAACTTCAAATCTAAATAAATTTTGTGGTTTTTTCAGGACAAATTAAGTTTATTTGAGTACATAAAATCAAATACTTGTTATACATGAATAACAATAATTGATATATAAATTATACTTCAATTTTCTAAATTTTTAAATTAATAAACTATAATATACATATCATTAGTTAGCAAAATTTAAATAATGCGTTCAAATTCAATGAAAGTAACAAGTAAAATTTCATTTATTAAAATATTTTGATATAAAAGTTAAATATTTTTCTGAAATGATATCTTAATTATTGGAGCAACGAAAATTTATTTATTTTTATTTCAACAAAACTAATTTTCCTAATATTCAAAATAAAAAACTGATATATATAAAACTAATTTAAGAAGAAAATCTACTTCACACTTTATGACCTTATTACTGTTATAGATAAAATGTTGTTATAAAATGTTACTATTAAATCTCTCTATATATAGCTGATTCACCCACCTAAATACCAATCCCTAATAAATTTATGACTGCAATTCCTATATAATTATTAATATTGCCAGTTTCATACCCAATACATTTTATTTCTGGGTGTACCATCGCTCTTTTGAGTATTTCCGATTCAAATACTCGTTAAATTCTAATATTAGATTATCATCCATAAAAAATTCTTGAATACTTGATATCTAATTTTATAATTCAAATAGCATCTTATATCTGAATCTACTATCCAAAAATGAACTATAGATTTCATAGTTAACAAGCTGCTGACATGGTGATAAACTCTTATGAAGCATTAAATCTTTTGTGAAGCATCAAGTCAAAGCTATATTCCGGGAAATTATAATAAAAATTGAACATAAGTTTTATTTTAATAAGCTGACCGGGTCTTCGTTTAGTTGATATCTGCATTGTTGCCAATGCAGGAAGACATAAGTTTAAGCACACTAAAATGTATTTATTTTCCTACTTAAAAGCTGAAGAGAGATTATGAATAATTTTAAGCATTGTATTAAAAATTTTATCTTATTAAATGTTAAATGCAAAGGCATAATTTGAATTCTCTGGGTTTTTTTTTACTATTTGAACCCATTTTAGATTGGCTCAAATGGTTTCAGTTCTTTATATAATACCTGACCAGTCAAGCTTCAAATTCTCTATTCAACCGGTTCAATCCTTTAGTCCGATATTTTCGGACCTGAAAAAATAGAAAAGAATCTACTTGCTTAGTGCTTACAGTTACAGGGACAACACAAAGAGAGGCAAATTGTCCACAATCCAAACGGAAAGAAGCGGATGACAGAAAGAGAGGACTTAACAGTTAACTATAAAAGCAAATACAGAAACTAGCCAACAAGACAAATTACCATATACATTTATAATATCTACATCTTCTTCAGTTCCGCTAGAAATTCGTGAAGATCATCCAACTTTGCGTTCGAAAGGCCTGCATTTCAAATGAGAAGAAAAAAAAACATGAAAATTACATCACAAGGTGGAGCAGGGAATATACACATAGTAACTGTGCAGGTGTACAGAAACAGCAAAATTTGTACCCTTCTTGGGGTTCACGGTGAAGTAATCGGTAAGTGAATTGTGTATCCTCTCGGCTCGTTCATGTTCCAATTTTCCCGCCTGTCTGGTCTTTAGCTTCTTCATTTTGACACGGAGTTCAGTTGCAGTTTGCATCATTTCTGCAGGAAAGAAAGATTACAGGTAAATACCATGATGAATTAACTCAAAAACTAGTGCTTTAAAAAATCTGACCAGATAGCAATTACAAGTTCAATAATTATGAAAGGCTAACTTTTACGTGTACAACGTCAAAAAGGGAATTCCATTTTTGGTGCAAGCAAAGACTATCTTGCCAGCAGCCACGTGGTGGTAGGAGATGTAGAACCGATAATTCCAGCAATTAGGATTCAATCCTTAACAGTCCCAAATACCAGAAAGCACAATCTCATGGATTTAATGCAGTACAAGGCAACTTAAATTACCTTGAAACATGTCCTGTACAGAGGTGTCTTCATATAACTGCAATGCCTCATTAATAAGTCCAGCACAATGCCCACTAGAAGCAGACTGTCTTTCCAATTCTTTGAGTTCACTGTTGAGTTTATCAGTCTCTGCCCCAACCTATGAAGAAGTTCTCTTTTAGACAGAGATTAATTGGGGGGGGGGGGATTAAATAAATTCAGGCAAATAAACATTCCAGCAATATAAGTACATATAACCATTACAAATTCCTTTTACCAATGTTAATTTATTCCTTAACGAGTCCAACTCGGCATCCACATCTGGATCAGCTAAAGCATCTTGAATCATTGAAGAACTAGCAAGTAACTCATCCTAGAAAGGAAAATAAATGAAAGTTCACAATTATAACTAAAATAAAGAAATAAATTTAACAAGATAAAAAAAAACTAAAGCAAATTTTGAACAAAGCTACATGTGCATTTATGTAGTGTTTTCCATATATTTTCTTTTTCTAGACTTCTACATTTTGTTAACAAGCAATTTCTTTGACATCCTTTGCGTCTGGAGAACAATAATATCAATTACTATTACTAGATCTTCATGATATGCATTTTTATCTTTGTCCCAAATTCCCAACTATAACAAATGGTTGTTGTTTAGTAGTGCCTCTTGCCAATCCCAATAAAGGCCAAATTATTGAGATTTCAATTTTCTACCATTACCTTAGCTCGATTATCCCTAATTTCCCAACTATATGAATTTGAGAATTTGGATTTAGATTTCATTTCCTACATTAATTGTGAGAATAAATGCATCATTGTGCATAAAATAATTAAAATTATGATTATGTATTTAAAGATATAAAAACATGAATATCAAAATAAGAAAGATCCATAGGAATTTCAAATTCATCACTTATACGGGCATCCCACAAATCCATAAATTTCAAAAACAGTCATGAATGTTAAACTTACAAGTTTTTTTATCACACAACTTACACCATATTGAAATTCAAATCCATCTTCTGAAACTCAGATTCCTAAGTACAACCTAAGTGAACATTTCACAGCTATCAATTATTTTATGCCTTCCATGTTATATCATGACAGACAGCTCCAGTCCATATCTCTTTTGTCAATTGTTTAGTCCCAATTTTGTCTAGCATTCAGTACCTTTTACATATAAACTCAACATGCAACAATAAAATCCACTTCTCAACATGTAAGCATTTGCAACACAAGTAACACTGAACAGATATACGCACCAAGAAATTAATGATTCCTCATAATCATAGCAAAAACATACATTTTTGGGCAAAGAAAAACCTTCAGGAACCGTAAAACAATGGCGAAGACAGTACTTCTCCCACATAGCAAGCCGCTTATCCAAACTTGATTGAATCATATTGCGAATATAATTAACTCCCTAAAAAGAAACAAAGAGTCGAAAAGCTTAACGTGCAATTAGGAATATCACAAAATTGTTTCTTCTCCTGCATTTTCTAGTCCTCAACTATATTTTTTCAAATCAATAATGTTAAACTCTATTGATATGTTTGGAAAACATGAGCTTGACAATTTGAACTTAGATGTAATTTGTTATATTAACTTTGAGAATGAAAATACATAAATTAGTTCATATTCATTATAATTATATGTTTGAAAGATGAGTATGAATTTCAAATTCACCAATATATAAGCATCAAACAAATCCATGAATTTAAAAAAATAATCATAAATGCTACATCTAATGTGTTTAATTACCTAATAACTACTGTGATTAAAATCAAAATCCATCTTTTGAAATATAAATTCCAAATGCAACCTTTTTTAACTTATTTTCATTCAAGAATTTGGGGGGGAAAAGATGAACACGTGCTTGAATTCAATAAACAGTAATCAACATGAGATGCATGATTGACGAAATTAAATCATCTGAATTTTTAATTTTAGGCAAATTAATTTTCACAGCAACTATAATTAGCAAAATTTTGAAAAATATAAATCATTTTCAGCTCTAACAAATCGACATTTCTAAACTCAGAGTAATAACACTTTATTTTACAAAATGAAAGAGAAATTCCAGGTTACCTTGGTTAGTTCTTGGGAGCAGTCGGTAACTTCGACTTTCAAAAGTTTGGAAGCTTCTCTGCACGTTTTCAACAAAATTTTACTAACCTTTCTTGAGTGAACTCACAGAAAAAAAAATTATAAAGATTAATAGAAACTGAGAATGGGGGAGAGAGAGATACTGGAGATAGAAATCGAAGGCATCGTTGAGGAGATCATCCACTGTGTTCAAGGTTTCATTGATGAAAAGTTGGGGATTTAGGTTCAGAGTATCGAAAATTGCTTCACTTTCGCTGCCTTCCATTTTTACAATCTCTTCGATTTTTCTTTTCGTTTTTAGGGTTCTTACTCCCTTATTTCTTTTTAATTATAGAGTTCAAAATATTTCTCACTCCAGATTTTCCCGCCAAAACTATTGTGGTGGGTACTAATATTATATTTTAGAGTCAGCTCTAGTTAATCACCTAATTTTTACGGCTTTTTATTTTAGGGATCGAAATGTTAAATTTTTAATGATGGTTAATTCTACAAGTCATATTACATTTTTTTTTGTCACTTCATTTATAAGTTATTTTTATTTTGGTCATAAAAAATATTTTTAAAATATAAATTAAGATAAAAAAATATTAACGATGAAAATAAAAAAGTGATAGAAATTAAATGCATTAAAAATTATTAATTTGTTCTTATTCACTCTTTGCCAAGAGATATTTGAATTGATTTCGTTAAGATTATTTGAAAATATAAAATAAAATTATAAAATTTTTAATGATATTAAATTAATTATTTTTAATATTATATTAACAAATCGGTTAACATTTTAGGGATAAAAAAATTTGGATAATTTGATTTGATATTTTGAAATTTAAAAGTTTAATATTAAAAAATATAATTTTTTGCAATGAGATAAACAAGTACAATTTGATAATGTTGTGTGTATTATTTTAGTTTGTATTGTCTTTTCACTTTAATCATTGATATCTTTTTTTACTCCAAACAATAATTATAAAAAAAATATTTTTTAGAATGACCAAAATGAAAGTGATTTAGAAGTTAGGAGATCAAAATAAAAGTGTAAACATGATATGGCATGTATAGCCTATCACCTTTAGAGATTTAACGTTTGGGTCATTAAAATGAAAGTACTTTAAAAGTTGGATGAAGAAATTGCAAAAACTCCATTTTCGGCGGCTAAAATAAATGATCAATTAAGTTATTAACATGTTTTATTTGTTTTTGGTTTTTTTTTCATTAAGATATTATATCATATATATTACAATATCACAACCTATTTTGTTTGACATATGAATTATTCATATTTTAAAATTTTGAGAATGATTATCGACCATAAATATTTTAACCATCTATTTTTTATTTTATTTTTTGTCTAAGAAGTTTTGATAAATTCTTCATTTTCTTTTTTCTTGAATAAAAAAGTATTATGTCATTTATCCTCAATAAAAAAATTAATTTAAAAATAGAAGGTCTTTTTAACTTACAAATAAATTAATAAAATAAAAAGATGCATACTTTTAAATATATTTTAAGAAATTAAAAAATTAATTTAAATTCCCACATTAACTAGAAAACACCCACGTACCTCACACTTACTCTATAAATAAATGTCAATTCTTTCATTATTTTCAAATTTTCTTAGTGTTTCTTTATTCGAAAAAATTTGTGGATGACTTGTGGTTTAAAATTATTTATATTATTGATATATAAGACCAAGAGCTTGAAAAAGCTTTTGAACGGTCCAAAATATCTTTTATTGTTAATTATATTATTTAGTTTACATTAGATAATAATATATTATATTGTTATGTGATAATAATAAATTTAATATCAATTAATATGACGGTATCTTAATGCGAAATTAATTAATTCGGTTATGTATTTTAAAATTTCTACTTAAAAATAACATAATATATTTATTAATTAATAAAATTATAAATCTATAAAATCATTGATAATAATTAATAATGTTAAATTTATTTTTTTATAAATAATAAAAATTAAATGTGTGAGATTAACATTATATATAATGTTAATATATTGGTAACCTAATCTATAATGTATAAATTTATTTATTTAATCTTAATTTATATGTCAAAACCCGAAAGAAAATAAATATATTTTATAATTAAATTAAATATTATTTTTTTATAAATACTAATTGCATCTAGTCAAATGGATTCAATTCAACACAAATCCTCGACAAATAGTATAACTCATATCTATTTGAGATATTAATATAAAAATTTTGATGAATTAAGAATTAGTATTTGTATTATATATGTTTCTCATTTAAATATATAAAGTCAATAATGTAATATTAACAAAGTTCACATTATCCATATAACAAATATTATCACTTAATTAGATTTGGATCCATATTAATTTGCACTTGTTCTTTTAGATTAATTATTACTTAAATTAGTGTAACAATTGTATACCAATTAAAGTTAATATATTTTTTGTGGGGTTACAAAAAGGAAGTTGAACAGCAGGGTTCAACAGAAAAATTAAAAATAGGCTTGCTTAGCACTTATCTTGTATGATCACATATTGCATTACTGGAGACGGTTGGGCAAAAAAAGGAAACCGCATTTTACGCCTCCTAACTTCCTTTAACTATAGCAACTGCCATATTTGTTGTTCTTGGCACAAGACGAAGCTTAACATACCAATCCTTCACCATCCAATTACAGATCTCCAACCCAAGCCAAGAGCTTCCCCCTCTCTCATTCCCAAGTATTAAATTCACTATCGTTTTACTATCAGTCTCAATAACCAAACGACGCACCCCTTGCTCCCATGCCAATTGGAGTCCATCCATAATCACATAAAATTCAGCTTCTAACACTGAGTTAACTCTCAAATTTCGACCATGCCCAAACATCCAATCTTTCTTATGATTCCTCACTAAATCCACGACAATGGTGATTTCAGATCTTACGTCAACTCCACAATCTGTATTAAGCTTTAACCACCCCAACGGTGGAAACTCCCACATTAAAACTGCGGAATCACACGAATCAGAACATAATCACATAACCACCCTTGCCCATGATAGGCTCATTGTAACCATTACTTTCGTACTTAGATTTTGCTCATTAAAAATATTCATATTTCTACCTTTCCACTGTCTGCATGGGATATTGGCAAAAATTATCTCCCAATGGATTCCTTTCACCAAATATTTCTTCTCATTCAAGACATTATGCAACAACCAGTCCTCAATTTTCATGGTAAAGAAATCATTATGAAGATTAATAAGAACTAACCTCTTCTATACTGTTTGAGCCACCAAACACGTTCTCAAGATTAATATTTTCCACCACGTGACCACAAATAAAACACGACCCATCGTCTGTTAGGCCTCTCCTGCATCTTTCAACATTTGTTAACAACCAGCCATGCACATTCATAGGAATTGTCGAATTCTTTGCGGGACCTTAACTTTCCAAATTATTTTCCATTCAACATTCACATCATTCCACGAGTCTTATTTCAAAGTTTTGTATCCCCTGGCCACTGTGTACGTCCTCGATGCGGCAGCCTTCCAAACGCAACTATCATTTTCTTCATCAACTAGCTGCAATCTTGATTCTACTAGCAAGTGAATGATCATCTCATGCAACAATGCACCAATAAAAGAAGAGCAATTCCAATCCCCATCTAATGATTCCGTCGCAAATATTCAACACTCTAAGTACATGTATTGATAAACATTTTCATTCAAAATATCATTATTAAAAATAATAGAAATTGAAATTAATTATAAATTAAACAAAAATAGTGTGTGATGCGAATAACCTATTTTTTAGCTTGTATTTAAAAAATCGATGAAATATTGCAATTTTTATTGACTTGTTTTTTATTTTTTTAACTTATCGGTTTTTTATTTTTTCAATTATTCTTAATCGCGTTGCGTCACTCATTAATAAAATCGATATATTTATAACAGCTAAAAGTACACAATATGGCAGTAATAAGCTACTGGTGGAACATAATCGGAGACGGAGAAGGTTTTGGGTTTCGAAATTTTTAAAAATTCCCTTATTTTCTTTTCTGAAATTTTCCTAGAAATTCTTATTGTTTTTAGATGGAAATATTATTAATTTTGTTATTATTTTTTTAATATTAATCTCATTACAGGTTCTTATCAAAATTGTTCTTTTTCATATAATACCTAAAATTACTCATAATTCCTCGCAACCCTTAAATAGGAGAAAAATGCGCTTTAATGCACTCCTCTTGCACTGATAATAATATCAATGTTAACCCAACTAGAACTTAATTGACATATTTTTTCTGTTTTAAAAGTTAAGTTCTTTCGAAATTTGATGTTACCTTCTACCGTTAATTTATACTGCATTCGAAATTTAAATCCTACGTGCTATATTTAAATAAATATCTTAAAACCAAATTTTATCAAAAACCGACCACCTTATCTAAAAATAATTTACTAAAAACCTGTCCATCGAAGTGGCCAATATTTTTGAAATCATTATTATAGGATCAAATTGAATCAAAACACGATGAATGAGCAGTAATTTGTCAACTCTACCGTCATTTCAATTTGAGATGATAAAATTCAAACTTTTTAATGAATTTCAAAGTAATTTAAATCGATTTTTTATTTGAAAGGTGGGTGTGGGACGAATGGATTTTTTTCTTTTAGATAATGGACTTTGAACAATTATGATCATTACTTGTCTTTTATTGACCCACTATATTGTATAAAATTATCATTTTATTATTGTATATATAAACTATTAAAAGAGAAAATTTTTAGTAACATAATATATATAAAAATCATATATTTTATGTTTAAATATTTTTCTGAACAATTATGTTTAAATATTTATTTAACTTTAAAAATATTAAAAATTTAAAAATAAATAATAAAAATTAAATTGAAACAAAGTAAAATAGAGCGAATATTTCAATATTCATAGAAATACTAATAATTTTCAAAATCAAATATTTATAATAGAGCAAGTAACAAAACATAACATGCCAATTACAAATCGATAATAAATTTAATAATATTTACTCTCATTTCTCTCCATAATAATAATAATAATGGGAATCTGATTTTGACAGTAAAAGAATGAGACACCTGTCCTAGAATGAGTGGGGCCACGTCTCACAGGTTAAAACCAGCCAAAACAACGGGGCCACGCGAGTACATAATGAGAAATGACACGTCAGCAAAAGGAAGCCACTGTTTTGGTTAAATTAAAGGTTTAATGATAAATTTTACCACTAATATTTACACATATTCTTAAAATGGTCCTAAGACCTTTTTTTTACTATCAACCTTTGTTCCTTTTTTCAAATTACATTTTTTTAACAGATTTGATGAAAGTATCATTAAAAAAATTAACGGGATGATGTGAAATTTCAAACGTAAAATATTTGTAATGAGATAGAATTTATTATTTAAATAACCCAATAAGATAATTATATGTGAAAAATAATAATATAAATAAATAATACATTAAATTAAAAAATAACTTTTAATTTAAAGAAAACAAACGTAATTATCTAAAAAATTAACTTAGTAGAAAAACTTCACAGTAAACAAACGTATGAAAGATTGAAAACTTTTGAAAGAACAAAAAAATTAAAACCTTGAATTTATTCATTAAATCTGTTAGAAAAAACGGATTGAAAAAAAATGTTGATAGCCAAAAACGGCTCAAAAATACAATTAGAGTCATTTTGACAAAACATGTAAATATTAGTGACCAAATTTATCATTAAGTCAATTTAAGATTAAATTACAAGCAACATTTTTAGTGATATTTCATAAATAGATTTAAGATTAAATTTCAAAACAACTTTCAAGCGAGTCTAATCATCCTCAATAACCCCTCTCAATGATAAAAGTAAAAAATATTTTAATTAATTATAAAAATATAAAAAAGTTATTTTTAAATAATAATTTAATTAATCCAGACCGATTTAAAAACTTTAAAAAAAAAATCTAAGAGTAATTCAAGTCTAACCGACATATGAATACTTCTGATTGCGACCTGCTAGCCTAGCATTGTTATTTATGGCGACAATTTTCTTTTTTAATGTCAAAAGTTGTGTTTTCTTTCAAACACAATTTAAACGAGTAAAAATTTGTAATTTTAGCAGTTGAAATTATGATTTAGCAATCCTAATAAAAATATAATTTTTAGATAAGTCTACGTGCACTGCATTAGGCTATAATGGACTTCCATAAGAATTTTTTAAGAATAATGTTACGGTGAAGCATTTACTTTTGAAATATTTAAAATTAACTTTATAACTTATTTTGCATTAGGCTATAATGGACTTCCATAAGAATTTTTCAAAAATTATGGGCTCCAGAGTCCAGATACAACATCTATTATTGTTGTTGCCCTGCTGGTCAATTTTTTTTTTCAAATCTATTTTTCTATTGTATTTTTAAAATATTCTTACTAATTAAAATACAATATATATATTTTTGATAAATAAATGAGATATGTTCAAAAGGAACTTGTTACAGTGTGCCTGTTAAAGGCCTATAGCATCTGACACTTGGTGTAAATCGGATGGTCCCTGACTCATTAAGCATAATCAGGTATAACTTCAAATATTAACAATTTATTAAGCTCACTATTGGCAGCCTTAGCCATACAACCTGCCAGCCTATTATGGTCACGTGGAATATGTCGAAATTTGAGTTGTCAGTCCTTTCTGCATAAATCATATATCAATCGCAGCTCTGAAATGATACTATTAGTCGCATAGCCATTTCCTATTAAAGCATTATAGCTTTCAATCACCACCTTACAAAAGCCTTTTTGCCAAGCAATGAGGAGTCCTTCATAAATCGCTCATGCTTCTATTTGAAAAATGTCAGATACACCGACTCTCATGGCAAAACCAAACATCCAGCCTCCGTTCAAGTCCCGAACCGCTCCTCCAACCACAACAGTGTGGTGTTTTACTGAAAGTGTATCATCCGTATTAAGCTTTTCCCATCTGTTCTCAAGTGGATACCATTTCTCTCGAAGAATAATGTTGTACATCAGATGGTCCCTGCATTTATAATTGTTGAGACTTCATGTCCAACCTCTGTATGTCAAAATGATATTAGTACTATTACTACTTGTCTGTTGAAAAATAAAGTCATTTCGACTATTCCAGAACGGCCATGTAACGTCCCCAACCCGCATCCCTCGCCGGAATCGAGTTACAAAGCATTACCGGAGTTTACAGATCAAACAGACAAAAATTTCAAACATTTCATATCATCAAAACAAGTCATCAAAGCATCATTTTAATCCAATTTATAAACATACCAAATCCAAGTCAATTTGCCCAATTCATGAGCACTTAAACAAAAAATTAAATTCACATGCACCTATCTAGATTTAGTTCAATTTATCATGCCATAATATGGCTTAAAAAACAAACACATATTTATATGTATAAAACCAACAAAATTTAAAGTTATAACCTCATTTGCAATCAAACCAGAAAATAACTATTATATAGACACCTTAGGTACATGCTGACACAAAGGATAAACGTCACCACATTTGAGTTCGGGATCGTTGTTCGATGCTGAATCGGTGGTCAAAAGTTAAGTACTTAACCTGCGCATCGAAAACAAAACCGTACGCTGAGTATAAACATAGTAGTATTTATATAATCTGAATATTTAAAGGTAAGAAATTACAAATATACAATTGAAATATAAACACATATTAATATTTAATTATTACAACAATCATATCATATTTCATTTGTTTCACAAAATATCTCAATTCTCATACTTGCTATATAAATATATTTTCAAAATTTATTTCACATTTCATTATACAATTGCAATATCCATTCCATGGTTATTTCATGAGTATATATCTCATATATTCCATATATTTACAACATATTTCACATTCTATTTTCAATTCACTATTTCACTTTCATTTCTCATACCATACCAGTTCAATATCAATTATAAAACTTTATAATTAATTTACCCTTATTAACACAACTCGGACTCAGACGGATACACGGATCCAACCAAAACACACTAATTTGGCACCCAGTGCCTCATTGGATAATTCGAAGTAATAAATTGACACCCAGTGTCTCATCAATTAAATCGAAGTAATTTGGCACCGAGTGCCTCATCAAATTAATCTGAAGTAGTAAATTGACACCCAGTGTCTCATCGACTCGAAGTCAAAGAAATCTCTGAACTCTTCAAATCCTATGGCATGCCATATATATCAAACTCAGCCCGATACAATTAATAGAGTTTCAATTCACTTTTCAAATACAACCAATATTCATTTCAATTTAAATAATCAATATATTCAATATATATATATCAATCCAATCAATATAAATTCAATAAATTCATCACATACTAAATCAATCAATTTCAATTGCAAAACACAATAATTCTCACCTCAATACTTACCATATACATTAAATTGAATTATAACAATTAACAACTAAATTCAGATTATAGAAATACAAACCAGAAATTCCGAGCTATTCCTTGTCGACTTTATCTTTCCTCTTTTTGGTCGAGGATTCCGATACGACGTTAGCTACGGAATTAAAACAATTAAAATTTATCAATACAATACAATACAATTCAATTTCATATTGCATATTTTTTTACTCAACATTTGTTTAAATTCCAATATAGTCCCTAACCCTAGACTAATTTTATTTCTTCACAATCAATTTTATATTTTCATTCAATTTTCACTTTAAACTAGATTTAACTCTCTAATTTCACTTAAATCCCTGAATTTCAAAATTTTCACAATTTAGTCCCTATTATTCAAATTTTACAAATTATTCTATAATTCAATCCTTTTTCACTTCTAACTTGAAAATATATCAATTTAATCCCTAATACTAAAATTATTCAACATTAACGACATTTAAAAACTCAATAATTTCTAAAATTTTGACATGGGTCGGGTAGTATTTAATATCGGGATTCCAAAAATATAAAAATTAAAAGAAAAAGAGACTAAATTGACTAACCAATTGAACTATGAACAATTGAAGCCCCCAAGGTCGTGGCTTTCTCCTTCATTCCTTTCCTTTTTCTTTTCTTTCTTTCTGTTTCGTTCCGATCTTTCTTTCTTTTTATTTATTCTTTATTTGTTTTATTATACATTATTATATTATTTTTTTGTTTTATTATAGTAAATATATTATAATGATTTCAAAAAAAAAAATGTACCTTATGCCGCCTCATAAACAAACAATAGTATAATTACTTTTTTAGTCTTTTTAGTTTTTCTTTAATCTATAATTCAACTTTCACTCTATATGTAATTTAGTCATTGTACCTAATTTACTTTTAATTCAAGTAAGTTCACTTAACCAAAACCTAATTAACTATACAACTAGCTTCGTAAATATTTATTAAAAATATTTACGAGTCCAATTCACGGGAATAGAGTCCTGGGAATGCACTTTTTTTAATTTGTTCCTTTTTAATTAATTAACAATCGAAACGTTAAAGTTTCTTAAAAAACTTTAATACCACCTTAATTACACTCCGTAAATATTTATAAAAATATTTATGGCTTAGTTTATAAAAATAAGGTCCCGATACCTTATTTTCTAAAACTACTCGAATTTAATAAATCGCTTATATAACTTAAATTATCAAATCAAATACCTTTTTAAAAATCACATTTGACTCGTAAATATTAAATAATAATATTTACGAACTTACTCATCGGATTTGGTAGCCTTGAAACCATTGTTTTCGACATCACTGAAAAATAAGCTATTACAAGCCAACATGAAATAGTGACACATCATTTATTCATGATATTCCATTCCAGCCAAAGTTCTAACGGGTAGCTAAAGAAAAGGGTCCAAGCGTAACTTGGTACCACAACCCTCCAAACTATCGTAGCAAACTTACAGTCTCTCACAACATGAATTGTTGTTTCGACATTCTCCCCACATATAACACAGTGAGCGCCATCAACCATACCACGCTTCACTCTCTCCCTATTCGTAAGTAGTCGATTCTTTTAAAACAACCACAAGAATAGTATTACTCTTTGTGGCGCATTGACTTTACAAGCCATCGAGCCATCAACAGGCGTAGACATGTTTCTTTTTCCAACAAATTGCTTGTATGTTTTAGAGGAAGAGAATAGACCAGCAAATGACCATTGCCATATAATCCTGTCTTAGCCTACATCTTGCGAAGGCGGTAGCACCGCTACAATACAACCAAGAACTGGTCGAGGAAGAAGCGTCTCTGATTGCTGCCAATTCCAACTCTCATCAAATGTGATCAAATCACAAACCCTGAGTGTTTTGTCAATACATCCTCTATTGATGTGGTGCGTTTGAAGTGGCCAAATATCCTTTACCCAAGGATCATTCCAAAAGTTTTCCGCCCATCACCAATAGACCACGTGATACCATTGATGACTTCAAGCCACAAAATAATGAGAGATCGCCAAACATATGAACAATTGCTATGAGCAAACATCATTGGAGTAACTCCCTGCACATTATATTTATTCCGTAGAATCTGAATCTAAATATCTTCTGTATTAGCAACAATGTTAAAGCCTAATTAATGGAGGAAAATTGTATTTCAGTCTTTTAAACTTTGAATACCCAATCATACTTTCTCAATGGGCTGACAATAATTATATTTTATGATAAAAAATCATAAAAACAATATAATTCAAAACCCTTGGCCCTCTTGATTTGAAAATTGCCTTTCTAACTTTTTTTTTTTTACCTCTCAAACAATTTATAATTAAAATTATGCTACCATCACAAAATATCTAGCTTCATACTCATTCAACTCAAATTGGATAAATATAATTTTTTAACTTGAGAATCAAAAATCAAATAAATTTAAGTACCGATCAATTCGAAACCAAACCGAACATAATAAACTTAAACCAAAAAATATATCATTTAAAAATAACACATACATAAATGAATATATTAAAAAATACATTTATTTATCAATAATTATTAATCTTGTTACACCCCATTCGTATCAAGACACATGACAGGTCAAGAGGACACCTAAATAGTAAGCCAGTGGTCAATAAGTCAGAAGGTCGTCCACAAACCTCCCTTCCAAGGTAACCATTCGAGTCCTTAAGCCTTAATTGAGAACATGACGTTGTTGGTCATCAATTACCACGTGGATTCAACTGCTTCATACAATTGAGTCAAAATAAATGTCAGGATCTACCCCATCATGGATATCCTTATCCCATGAAGATATCTACCCCATGTGTTCCGCAATGATAGTTTAATAGCAAGTTCAACACGTTAACACTATCTTACACGAGACCCTCGCCTATAAATACCCTTAAGAATGATAAGAAAAAATCGTCTTTCTAAAATACTAAGCCTACATTCTCCTAACCTACCTTTAACTCTCAATCTTTATACTTTCCTCATATTCACTTTTCATAACTTCTATTTATCTATTCCGACTGAGTGAACTGACTTCCATAATTACTATCACTCTCTTCTCTACATCTCTCTATTGTATCACTGTAACAACAAAGTAAAAATTTTAATCATCTTGTATACTTTATAAATTTATTTTTTCATAGAAAATCATAATCATCTTCCGAAATCTGAACTCTCATCTTAAAGAAATTATAATAATAATATAGAGAAATGATGAAAATATTAAAAAAGAAAAAAGAAAAGGAAAAGACCCATAAACGACAGGTGAGTAGGGAAAGGATAGCACATGCCCCCACTAAGTGGGTATTTTATTTTATATTTTTCTTTAGGGAGGGCCGTTTAGAAGTTGAAAGGCTAAAAATAGTGGGGTCCAGCTATTCCTCTCTCCCACCACCCCACGTGACACCGTCACAGATAGATGAAAGGGAGGGAGTGAGTGTCGCACACCACTTTCTCTCCACGTACCCCCTTCTTCCCCTCCTTATATAATCCACCATTCTTCCGACCCCCACCCCATGCTCCTCTTCTGCCTTTCTTTTCCCTTTTAAAATTTACAAATAAATATAATAATAGATATTGTATTTATATTTTATTCTTGTATTTTTTTCTATATAAATTTAAAATTATTACTTATTTTTATTCTATTTTAGTTTTTAATAATAAAGTGATTAAATTGATCCATTTAACAATAAAAAAACTAATTTAATCAGATTTCTATAATAGAATGACCCCTCAACTGCATTTTCTTTTTTTGTCCTACTATAATAAACCCTCTATTACTTTTACCTTTTTAAATTTTTATAAATCAACCATAATTTACTCGTAATGGAATTTAAATCAATAATATAATGCGTATAACTTTTAAAATTTTACCCTTATAACCAACACATTATTCAGTTTTTATCTAAATATTTAGTAATTATATTTGTTATATAATTTTGTTTTCGTATGATTATCCATAAATGGAGTTATATTTAATTTTTATATTATGTTCGTATCTTCAAACATTTTTGGTAAAATTCCATGAGGAGAGTTCGCTGGCCAAAACAAAGATGTTTAACGAGTTCCTTTTATAGAATGAAGAGTAAAACTAAATTCATCCACCATAAAAGGTGGAATTCTCCTACATTTAATTTTGAAATAAATACTTAAAATATTAAAAAAAATTAATAATGGTTTTTCTTCAAACCTAAAATAAAAATAATAAATTAATACAAATTTGAAAAAGAATTCAAACAATAAACACTTTTAATATTAACTATATTATCATTTTAATCCGTGATTGAATTGATGTTATAAATTAATCAAGCATCAACTCTGTTGAAAATTACCATAAGTTTAAAAATTTAAAACAAAAGTCATATATTAAAAGAATAAAAAATGTGTAGCAAATATATTCATAAAAATTGATATAAAATCAAAACTAAATTTAGCTGACATAATAAAATTTGCATATTAAAGTTTAAATCTTATTGTATATAAGTTTTTAATAAATAAAATAATTAATTGTTTATAATTTCGTAAACTCTTACATAATAATATCTTTTTATCCACTATTGTCTTCCATGGTAGGCATTCAAAAAAAAATCATTTGATGAAAACAAAAAATCTTACTGTTACTAACGGACCAGAACGTCTACTAACCATTAAACCATCGACGCAAAAATCTAACGGCAACTTGACGGCGTGGAGGCACGAATAGAGAAAAAAAAGTGAAAGAGAGAGGTGGGGACCCCACCGCACGCGAGGTAGGCAGATGAACGGCAGGGGATGGGCGCACGTGAGTAATTGCCGCTCACCCCCCAATCACCCCCGCCTCACGTGCTACACGTACGACGCTTATTATCATTGATAAATTTGCCAATTTATAATTTTACACAAATTTTACTCCAAAACGCGTCGTATATAATTATAATTCAATCATGTTATCCAATACAGTACACACCGAATTGTAGCGTAGGGAGTAGGGACCCTCTCTCTTTATTGTTAAAATTTTGTCAAGTGTTCTGTCACGTCACTGTAATAATACGTGTAAATGTCATTAAATTATGTATCATTTTATTTTGTGAACAAAAAGAATATAATTTTTTATATTATGGAGGTTGATTTTACTGATTGTTTTTTTAATAATGTTACATTTAAGATTCCTGGGTTCTTCTTTTAAATAATTTATTTTAAATTTTAATAATTATAGTTTAACTTTGGTTGTGGTAAAGTAGATTTAATGAAATATTGCAAATTGTGATTTAATAAATAGCGATTATAAATTGTTTGATTTGGATTATTTTTAGCTTTAAATACAAAAATTCATGCACCATAAGCAATGGTAGACGCAATTAATAGTTAGGCCTTCTTTTTTTTTGTCGTATTAAAAAGAAAAACGAGAAAGTAATTTTAAACATGGCTCACAGAGAGTACATTTTCTTTTATTAAAAGTACAGTTATAATTATAAATTTAATAATTAATAATTAAAATATATAATTAAATTGATAACACAAATGTTCATAATAAATATGGAAGCCCCATGATAAAATGAAATATTCGTTAATAATGAAACTCGAGGTTAAAATTTTATCAACTATTTTTCGAAGAAAGTGTTACAGAGAGTAATTATTAGAGGAAGGTCGATTATATCTTTTTTCATCTATACAATAATGGGAGGAAAGAAATGATGGATCATATAATTTCAACCGATGTCTTTTAAGTGTTAGATGAGAGTTTTAACCATTACTTTTAATAAGTATATAAATTTCGATATTTTTCATAATTTAAATTACAAATCTTAACTTTTATATTTTATCACAACCATATTATTTTTATAATATTTGGCGTTAATATTTGATACATGAGTATTAAACATAATTAATTAATAATTATAATGTGTTCTATTATTTTTATATATTTGTATATTTATTATATTTTTTCAATTACATGTTACCTTGTGAAATTTTAAATTAAATTATAATTTTTGAAAATTGTAATAGGTATAATATTTATTTTCCTTCAAACTAAAAAAAAATCATTTTAGTTTTTTTTGGCTTTTATTTAGCCTTTCAACTTTTGGTTATTGTCAAATTGTCCAAAATTGGATAGAAAAGTTAAAGATTGATGATGTGGATGATTGATGTTGATATAGCATCCACATGTATGTCATATAAGTAATTAATTAAATTTTTAATTTTAAAAATATTAAAAATTCAATAATTATAAAGATTACAATTTAAAAAATAAAAAAGTACAAATAAAAAAATTGTAACAAAATTTTTGAAAATAAAATATATATATTTGAAATTCAGGAAATACATATAATATATATTTTTAAATTAAAAAAAAAACATGATTTTCCCCCTGCTTCTTTATCGTCACCATTTATATAGTACGCCTTTTCAATATTATGAGATATAATTGAAACCCATCTCTTGTTTATTTTATTACGAAAACCGAACATTTTTCTAAAACGAGTAGATACGTTGGGCCGGAAGGGAAAAAAAAAAGAGAAAGAGAAAACGGGATCGCGTAATATCGTGGGATTGGGCCCCACATTATAGCAAGAGTGAGTTGGCCACGTGATTTGGGAGGCTGAGGAAGGTGTGGTAGTAGGCAAGGCAGACATTTTTAATCACGTGATGCGATGCGGATTCCACGGGAAAACTGACATCTGTCTATTTTCGAAAACAATTCAAAAAATAAAAATAAAAAACAGAAAAGCACCTCCAATCTTGATTAATTAAATAATAAAAAGCCGTTTTACTATTTTAATTAGTAATCATAAGTAAAATGAATTATCCAAAGACAAATGTATTAAAAAAAGAAAGGTGGAGGGAAAAAAAAAACATTGTTAACTGATCCCTAAACGGATTTCCTAGCAAAGGAATGTCCATGTTACAGGGAAAACTGTGTGTTATTATTAGCCTTTTCGTTAAAATATGTAATTAAAAGACAACTAAGTAGAGTAAGTGGCCAAGATAAAAATAAAAATAAAGACAACCTAAGTACTGTCCGGTTGCGATGTTTGCGCGCTTACTTTTGCTTCTACCATAACTCCTTTTTGTCCTTTAATAAGATGACTTCAAGTCAATTGATTCGGATTGTTTTTTTTTCATAATTAGATTCCGATTTAATTTTTGATTTCTAGTTTTCTCAAATATGTATATATAGTTTATTGATGTGTATTAAAATTTTAGTATGTATATAAATAGTGGCGGAGTCAGTAATTTTTTTTGAGGCGAAATTAAATTATATTTTTTATAATAATAAAAATATAATTTTATCATTTAATAGTTTATATATTTATAATTTTTAAAAGATTAAATCAAATTTTTATCATTTTTGAAGGTCAATGTATAATTTTATCATTACTAATTTAAAATTTTATAAATTATAAAGACCTAAATAAAAATTTCTTTATTTTAAGGGGGTTGAGGTGCTACCATTAGGGGTGTTCAAATTTTAGTTAAAATTGAATTAACCGACCGAATCGATCTAATTCGATCGGAGGTCGGTTAATGATTTTTTGAAAGTTCAATAATCGGTTAATTCAATTCGAAATCGGGTAGTTAACTCAACTTAATAATTAATAATACAAATTATATGTAATTGTAATTCGATTAATTTGGTCAAATGAACCTTATCAATTTATTTTTTAAAATATTTATTATACTTGTTTTAACAAAAAACCATAAACATATAAAATTCGACTCGGTTATTTGTTTTTGAAAATATTTGGTTCGGTTAACGGTTAAATGATTAAAAAGTTGGAGTAATTCGATTAATATTAATTTAATTCGGTTAACCGTTAAAACCCCTACTTGCTACCCTTGACTCCGCCACGGTATATAAAAGTATATATATACTGAATAAAGTTATTTTATTTCATAAATAGTATTAAAAAATCAAATATTTATTCATTTGAACATTAATATTTTTATTTATGAAAAGAAAAAATCTATAATCAATAAACTTGACAATAATTAATCTATTAAATAGTAATTAACCGGCGGCACAAAGTTAACTAAAACAAACCTACAAACAACAGATAAGTAATAAATGACAAATCTATATTTGACATTTAATTTTTATGAGTAATCCTATACTCACATTCTCTTGCCATTTACTTTCATCAACATTAAAGTACAGCATTACAACGATAAAAGAAAAGAAGAAAAAAAAAGGTACAGTTATGGATTCGAGGTTTGGCTGATCGGTTGGTTCATGCATCTACTGAAAAAGTATTGGATTGGATTATCACATTCGATATTTTTTAATATAATTGTCCGAATTAATCAATTCAACCATTTAAATAAAAATATTCGAAATTTTCACTAATCTAATTTTTTATCTGGATTTTAAATTTCGTTCCTTTTTAACTAAAAAAAATGCACTTTTAAATTGATACCAACCAACACCCATGTTCCGCCATTGTTACATCTAGGGGTTTTTTTTTTTTCTCAATCCTTATTTAAGTAAATGAAGGATGATTAATAAAACGACGCATGAAAAAAAAGGAGCAAAAGTGTTAAGTATATGAACCTTATGTGCTGTCTCTTTGTGTTTGGGTCTTTTAATTACTTTCTTCTTTTAAAAAAGTCGTTTAATTTATGCGGTGTATTATTGTATGCCCCTTTATTTAGTAGGCTGTTGCTCCCCATTCTCATGCAATTAATATTTTATAAGATTTATCTACTAAATTAATTTTAATTTTTCCAATATTTTTTTCTGACCTTTATTTCGTGGTTTAATTTCCTTGAATAATATAATACCAAGATTCCAGTGGTGGGATAATGGATAAGCTATAGTATATGTATGCGATTTATCTTTACACATATATATGTTTGTATAAAAGTTACTTGTAATTATTGTTATCTTCGTAGGCAATGATAAGTTTATTTATATTAGCTTTTTTCTTTCTGCTGAAAATGGAAATTTGCGTTATTTTATTGTGTGCTTAGAGTGCTGGGTTTATTGTATTCATATAAATTTTGACGGATAAACAACTTGTGTTTTATTAATTTTTACAATTTTATATATTCATGTCATGTTATAATAAAGTATTGTGATGGTGTTCGTGAAATTGGATTTCGAAATGATAATGAAGATGATAGATCTCTTGAAATTTGGCTTTTTTATGTCTCATTGATGCAATGGGTCTCTTGAGATTTTTGTCAGTGTTTTTTTGGTCGACTGAATTTTGTTATGCAGTTTTCGAAAGTTTGATCAATGTAATGCATCTCTGGATTGTTTCTAAATTCTCTCAATTTTTGTTGTTATCATCGGTTTATTTTTCTATTATATTGCACTTATTTATAGATAATCGCATTTGTACATCAATTTATAGCGTTTTATTTATCGTTTTGTACTACGTATCATGTCTTTATATTTTAATTCTTATTAATCACAATACCTTCTTCAATATATATATGTATATTACTCTAGAAAGTGTCACACTCATTATTCTAGTGAAAAAAAAATTATATATTGAAAAAAAATATATATATTTTTTATAATATTCCACGGGCAATCAAGTCAATTGGCACCCTCGGTTCAAATGGGTTAATTGCCTCACTCTTTTTTTTTTTTTAAGATTTATAATTCCATTTAATGTTTTTTAATGCAAAATTCATGCTTTCGATCCTTGAAAAAAAAATAATTTTTGATCCCTTGATAGAAAATTCTACCTTCGTCCCTACATAGTTTTTATTCACCCACTACCCAAAACAAAACATATAAATTTTTCTCTAATTCAAATTAATGATAGTTTTTAAAATTTTATGAGAGTATTAGCGGTAATGTAGTCAGCTTTGATTGCATCGGCACATTGTTCTAGTAACAAATTGAAACGACTATTTTTTTTTTATATTGGTGTAAATTTCGATCTATACTAATTACATCAGTTCGTTTCAACTAATTTCAGTTGCACCGATATGTTAATTAAAAAGCAGATATAATTATTATTGAACCAAATTTAATCCTTTTTATTAATTAAAAGTAAAATTTAAACTTTAATTAAAGTAAACGAGCAATTTTAAAAATTTAAGCAGAAAATTAATGAATAATAAAAAATTATATAACACACAAACTAAAAAAAAGAAGACAAATTTTCTAAATGCTTCACGAACACAATATTTGATGTATAGTTTTGTTAAGCTTTCATTTTATATACTTAGTATGAGATGATTTATTGTAGATTTTTTAAAATAATGTTGTGGATTTATCGATTTTTTTTCGTGTGGAATTCTTTTTCCCTATCTATTTTAGATTTGTTAAATTTTATTTGTGAAGTTTATTGATGAATATTTTATATGGTCAATTGATATTTTTATATTTGAAATTATTCAATCTAATTTATTTGATATATTTAATAAGTTATATATTAAATTTATTTTTAAAAAATCGATAAATCCTAAATGATACATTGAAACAGACCGATTTCGGTATGTGCCAATCCTAGTAGAAAAATTGTGCATCCATCAGTGTAGTATTTGATTACCTTGATTGGTAGTGTTTTCTTTAAGAGAGTAATTTTCATGTGAGATTGTTTTCCTAAACAATGATTTAAGTTATTTTATTCAATTGTATAATGTAAAAAATTTTAAAAAGGAAAAATACTTTTAAAATTCATTGAAAAATTAGGTATAGAATTTTATAAGTGTTAAGTTTATATTGCAAAACTATTTGTTAGGTTAATAAACATTGTGTATAGAAAAATTTATGTTGTTTGATAATAATAAATATTGATATTGAAAATTACTTATTTCATAATTTTAATCTCATTACATTTTATATTATTTTTAATGATTTTCGATTAAAATTACATATAATAATTTCAATATTTTCGATTTAACAACAAATTAGATAAACTATTTTAAATATATTTTTAAAAATAAATTGACATAATCTTGTCAACGTTAGGTCATTAGGTGATAAGTAGCTATCTATCTACTTATTCTATTCAACACTTCTTTATAGGAAATTTTGAATTAGATGAAAATTTATTAAGACAATCAAATACATTTAAATTCTAACTGTTGATTTTTTTTAATGTATTGAGATTTTTCAATTACTTATTAAATACACTTTTAATTGGTGTCGGATTAACTCGTAAACATATTAGGGGCGTGTATAACATGAATTTTTTTATTTTTAAAAAATTAACTTATTTATATAACTCAGTTAAAATGTCATTTTATTATTTAATTAATTAAATCGTTTAAATCGAGATCAAAATTATCCAAATATTTTATATTTTTCCCCTTATAAACACATGAAATGAAATGCGGATGTGGTGGAGAAAAAATGCACGTGAGTGGAGGGGGTCAACTCACGTGGCCCACCCTATAGCATCTGTGACGACAACCATGAAAATGACCGCGCATCACTTTTTCACGTTAATTATAACCCTTCTCACGTGCTTTGCTCTCCATTTAATTATTAACCGTTAAACTCACCTCACTTTACCTTATCTCTTATTTTTACCCAATTATACGTAAATTAAAGGTTAAACTCTGCTATTAGTCCCTGTACTTAGTAAAAATTGTGGATATAATCCCTATATTTTTATTAGTCATTTTTAATCCCTATACTTTCAAAATTTTAAAATTTCAGTCATCACCAAGCAATAGTCATTAAATTAATTAAGTAAAGTTCTGCTATTTTTAAAATCTAATGTGACAAATATATTATCGTATGTGTAATGACATTCATGCACATTTGATTCCTTTTCCATCATTAATGGCAGCCACCTAGTAATTTTTTCAAAAAAAAAATCCAATTAATGATTACCAATTGCAATTCGTGTTAAGATTGTAATTTAAAATTTTAAAAAATATAGGGACTTAAAATGATCCAATTGAAGAAAATTGATTAAATTTACAATTGTATGCATAGTATAGGACTAATAATTGAATTTAATGAAAAATATTTTGACTGCTACTGTTTTGGTCGGGTTTAAAATTTCAAAATTTAAAAAGTAAAAGGACTAAAATTTACCATTTCAAAACTTATAGGGACTAAATTTGATCAAACAAAAGTATAAGGACTAAGTCCACAACTTCTGCGAAGTACAGGAACCAATAACAAAATTTAACCTTTAAATTATAAATAATTAAACCATTATAATCAACTAGTAAATATATCATCATACACTTTACAGGTGAGAAATTATTTGTTTTATTAAAAAACACATATCGAATATTTTTTTAAGAATAGGTGATGGATCTTTTTAAAATAAATAAAGGATAAACTATAAATATAGTTATATTTCTTTGTCTCGGGTTACATTTTAGTTAGTTATATTTGAAATATTATATTTTAGTCATTGAGCCGTTAACAGTGTAACAGTAAGCTGACGTGGTACATTAAATTATAATTTTAAATAAAAATTTTAGGTTAAATTATATAATTGGTCCCTATATTTTTTCGTTTTGAGCAATTTAATTTTTTTCTCTAATTCAGTTGGTGTTGATAATTGAGGTGGAGAAGAGTGTTGCTTGAAATCGAATTCAAATGATCGTACTTACAATATAATACTTTTGTCATTAAATTAGGAGATTACTTACACATGTACATGTATATTTATTTTATAGTTTCACTTTTATTTTTTTGTCACTATTTAATTTATTTATATTATTATAAAATTAATTAATTATATAAATAATAAAACGAATATAAAAAAATTACAAAATGTGTAGATTGAAAATTGTTGATTCGACTTTTTTTTTTTTAATTGATGTTCATTCGATTAACTTAATTGGCCCAACTTTCTCTTCAGCAATATGTGGTAATCCATCAAAACCAGTCCTGTAATGAATTGAAATTATACATTTTGAAAATGAAAAGAAAAAAAGAACCAATAAAATGGTGACGACAAATGAAAATGGTGACGACCTGCCCTAAATCTGTTTTACACCACAATTAGTGACAAGACAGCCATTAGACGTACTAACGACTCCCTAAACAACAAGTGCCTTGCATATGGCTTTTAAAAAAAAATTATTAATATAATATGTACGCCGCAAGGGTAATATACTAATACGATAAAAGTGTGTCAATTCCTGAACCACCGATGTTAAGATTTTAAATATATGTAAATAAATATTCTTATTTTTTTATAATTTGAAATTATTTGATTTATTAACCATATATAATTATATGCACTTTTGATGTACCGAATGCGTATTTAGGAGAGGCTGGAAAGGGTTTCGACTCCTTTAAAATAAAAAATTTTTTTATTTAAGTCTTTTAAGATTTTTAAAATTTAAAATTAATATAAATAAAATTACATTTTGACCTCTTAAAAATAATAAAAATTAATTTAATCTTTTAAGATTTAAAAAAATATAAACAATTCAAATGGTGAAATTATATTTTTTTCATCGTAAAAATTACAATTTAATTTTAATTCCCTTAAACAAAATTTTCTGGCTTCACCCTGTGTATGAGATTAAATGTGTCATTCTTGAATATTGAAAACATTTTATTTTGATATATATTGGTTACACCTAAACTTGTTTCAAACTATTTCATGCAACTCCGTTGCACATTTTCTTTTCTTATATGTTTTAGTTTTGTATAGACTTAATGATAATTTTGGCCACTAATATTTGCATGTTTTGTTAAAATGATCCTAATTGTATTTTTAAGCTTTTTTTTTGCCATCAACCTTTATTTTTTTTCAACATGCTTTTTTCTAATAGATTTAATGAATAAATTCAATGTTTCAATCTTCCTTTTCTTTCAAAAGGTTTCAATCATTCATATGTTTTGTTAAAATGATCCTAGTTGTTTTACTAAGTTAATATACTTTCATTAAATCTATTAGAAAAAGCATGTTGAAAAAAATAACAAAGATTGATGAAAAAAATCAAAAATACAATAATGGTCATTTTGACAAAACATGCAAACATTAATGATCAAATTTGTCATTAAGCTTTTTGTATAAAATTCATTTTCATAAACATAATGTTAATTTTTTTTAGTATATGCAATATATGTACATTAGATCACGATACCCCACACTGGGCGAAAAAAATATATTAATTGAAATTTTATGTGAAAATTAAATGAATTTTTAGTTGAAACGATAAAATTAAAAATTAAAATTTTTTTAATATTTTAAGTTGAAATCCTATTGTATATATAAATACATAAAATGAAAATATTCTCACAATGGAACAAGTTAAATATAATATAAATATATGCACATGATTTTGTTACATAAATCTAACATCTTATAAGAAACCGAAAATATTTCATTTAAAATAAATATTATTAATTATTAAATGTTAATTATAATGATAAGATATATTGTATTTTAAATACGAAATTTGTAAAATCGATATAAATAATAACTTCGTTAAATTCGTGAGATGGGTTAAGTTTCACTGTACCTAAGTGAAATATAAATATATTTTAAAAATTTTCCCTCAAGAAAACGGAAAAAGAGAAACTAAAATTTAAATCATCATTGCGTGATCCATAAAATGCCACACACAATTTTTTTTGAAAAAGAAAGTCGAACGAAGCCATCAACCTTAGCACAAACGTCGTCAAGCCCGCCGCAACGTCGTTACTTCAACGCCGTTAACAAAACTTTATTTTTCTATTTTTTAAATAAAGGATACACACACCAAAAAAAAAAAAAGGAAAGAAATTGTATAAAATGATCTTTGAAGCAAGCGGACGGCCGGATGCTTAACAAAACAAGAGAGGAAAAAAAAGAAGAGAGATTCATTTTCTCCGGCTCAAAGCCTCTCTCGCCATTCGCCGAACAACTTCTTCTTTAGAAAGTAAGATAATTTTTTTCTTCTTTTGATGGTTGAATTTCGAAGGCGACGCTTGGTAGCTGCAATTTTAGACGTTTTTACTTTACGAGTTTACCTTGAGTGTTTACAATTCAGATTTTCGGTTGGTTCAATCATTCCTTCGTTGAAATTTCACGTTAACATCGTTTGAGTTCAGATCAAAGAAGGTATGTACTCTTTTTTTCGGAAAAAGGTTTTGTTCTTGAATTGTTGTTTGAATTTTGCATAATTCCATTTCTTAAGCTTTGGAGGAGCTGGATTTTGTATAAGCACGATTTTCTTTTTAAATAAATTTTTTGATATTTTTTGGTGGTAGATTCTGTGACAAGAAATAAAATTCTGATTCCGTCAGTAAAACGAGTGGAAAGATCTTCTGAGGCTGAAATTGTCGAATTTTTCTAAAGAAAAAAATTGAAGGAATTTATTTTGAAGGTTCAGAATTTCTGGAATCTGAAGTGAAAAATGAGCCTCCGATCTCAGGTGGAGGCGTACGTGAAACGGATCTGATAAAAGCAATCAAAGAGAAGGAACTTTTCAGTTTGTTTTTCGAAATTTCCGGTTCAAGCTCTTCGAATTCTTTGAATTTGTCGTAGAATTTCGAATTTCGCTCGTCATAAATCACATAAAATTTTCTGATCCAAAAACAAAAGGAATTCGTCGCCGTAGATGGAGCTCCCTCAATCCCGGCCTTTCGGAGCTGAAGGTAATATATTTTACTACGTCGTTTTTTTTTCCCTCTTTCCAAAATGATTTACTTCCATTTTACAACAAGAAATTCAGAAAAAAAGAGAGATGGATTAGTGTGAAAATATTTTACTTAATTAATTGTGTTAAAATTTAAAGAATTTATGGATTAGATTTTTTTTAATTTTGTTTTGATAAACAGGAAGAAAACCAACGCATGACTTTCTGTCACTGTACAGTCATTCAAGTGTCCAACAAGATCCAAGGCCACCTTCTCAAGGTAATTCGTTACTTTATTTTAATTTTTAAGATCCCGAAAAAAGAGATTGAAACAAACAGACAGATTCTCTACTATTTGTTTTTATCTCCTTTCCACTCCCCCTTTTTTTTCGTAGCTTAGTTTTCCATTTGTTATACTTTTATTATTATATAAATAAATTATAATAACTAAAAATTTGGTAGAAGAAAAAACTTGCACACAAATGTTATTAAATATAAGAAAACAATATTAATATATTTTAAAGAAAAAATATTTCCCTCTTAAGTCCTCCGTTTTCATCTGTAAAATCTAACATGGCAATTTTAATCTTTTCAATTGAATTAATGTTTTTTTATTTGTAATATTAATAATAAAGTATGTATATCATGAATTTTAAGTAAAATAAAACATTAAATTACGTGAAGTTGAAAGAGAAAAATAAATAAATAGAATATCTTTACAGTTATGTTTAAAGTCTTTTTTGGGGCCATCTTTCGAGTTTTATCAGGGATCATGATTTGGAGTAGTGCACGTGACTGCATTGTTTTTAAGAATGAAGACTATGGGCCAATTAAAGCCTTTGATGGGCCCATTTTATAAAATTAAATTTAAGATTTAATAGGTTAATTCTATAAAATATAAAAAATATAAATATAAATAGATGATTACAATATCATCTAAGAACATAATATAAAATAATTAAATAAAGATACAATTATTTATCAATAGGTTTCAACAAGATTCGAAATGGAAAAGGATTAATCTCAAATGTAATCTGAGTTTAAAATATTGAAAAAAAGATTATTTTAATTTTTATATGATTATGGATTATATTAAATATGATAATACAGCAATAAAATTATAAAAAAAAACCCCGAAAGATGATTTGACAAGTCATATAATTCACATCATCACCAACTTTTCCCTGTATACTTGCACGCTCGCTGCTTTCTTCCATTTCTTCTTTCTTTCCCTTGCTTCCATCCCGTGATAGACACATCAATAAATATTTATATTTATATATAAAAACGCAGGCCAGTAAATAAAGGTTTTTTATGTGTAAAAAATAATATTTTATTTATAATAATTTATTAGTGGAGAAATTGTTATGAAAAATAATAATTGTCTAACGAAATTAATTAAGATGATATACCATAAATAGAAATATAATTATTATATATATTAATCGGATCTGAATAATAATTCAACACCAACCCAAACAGTTTTGATGAGAATGACTTTCACGTGAAACTGATGCAGACGGAGTGGGGCAACAATTTTAATTATTCTGTTTTTGAGCTGTAATTAGAACCTCTTATTTTCTATTCTTAAGTGTTTAATAATTATAGTAATTATTTGTTGCATGCCAAGTAACCTTTAAATTATTTTAATCCAAGAAAATTGCTAAACATAATAATAACATGTTGGGAGTATGATACTTTTGCTGATTTGATTGTATTTCAACCTAGTTTTCCCCCCTCTAATGTATTTTCTTTTTAAAATTTAAATATGGTCACCAACCATTCGATATTGTATTGACCAATGTGTACGACTTTTAAAGAAACAGAAACGATATTGGTTCATGCCAATCAATTCGATCTAGATCGACATGTATTCATCGGTACATTGTGATACAAAATTTCAATTTCTAAAACGGTAGTAGTTTGACCACTAACCCTAGATGTCTTCATCTAAGTAGTTGTGGAAAGCAGCATATATGAAGGCTTCATAATTGATGAAAAAAAATTGAATATGTATGTCAAAATCAATTAAGGAGTCAATAAAAAGTTAACTGAACTAATAAAATATTAGATTAGAATGACAAAAAGATGGATTAAATTTATATATCTTCGGATTATTTCTCTTATGGTTGTTTTGAAATGGTTTATATGTTATAATATTTAGAACAATCATAAAAAAAGAAACAAAACAAAGGCAAAAGACCCGGATTTACTTTGTTTGATCGTGTCTAAATATGCAGGTGGGTACCTCAAGACTCGTGATTTCTTACAACTAGAACAACAAGGGAATCCAAGTGCCAAGAAGGAAATATCAGTAGAGGTAGCGACTGTTGAAATGCCAACACCGCCGTCTGTGGAACATATTCTTCCTGGCGGGATTGGAACATACAGTATAAGCCACGTTTCCTATTTTAATCCTAGGGTTCCAAAGTCTGAGGGGGCCGTATTTACTGTTGCTGAAGGAAGTAGTACAGAGAGAAATGATGAGAATTCCAACTGCAGTTCTTATACCGGAAGTGGTTTCACTCTGTGGGAAGAAACTGCGGGAAAGAAGGGAAAGACAGGGAAGGAGAATGCCGGAGAAACACCCTTTGTAAGAGGTAAAAAATTTCTTACTTCATATATGCAATACTTTTCTACTAGTAGTAATTCTTTTTGATATTGTCATGCATGAGTTAGGATCTAGTTCCTACTTGTATTATCATTGATTAGTCATTACCTGAATTCGAGTCAGTATCAAATAAAAATATCCTTTTCATTTAGTCATGCATGAATAACATCCCTTAAGATCTAACTCTTTCTTGTATTAATCAAAAACAATAATTTAAATTTGCATGCGCATGCATAGTCATTGCTATAAATTTCAGGCTGGTACCATAAAAGCTAGCCAGATGTTCCAAAATATTAAAGAATTTATGCTTGGATTTGAAACTAGAATGACCATCATGTACATCGAGTCTGAAGATGATTAGGTAAGAATAGAGTGAGTTAGGACGTAAGTCACGCAACAGCAAAGAACCCATGCTAATATATTTACCCTTTCCTGATAGTCAATTTTCGTATGTTTCTAGCTATTGATGAATTTTATATGACCGATTCATTTTCATTTCTTGCATGTGCCAAATCAAAATTACTATACGTTTCATATTTGGTTTCGTTTTCTTTTCATTTTCAAATCATCTTAATGCATGTTTTTATCCTTTGTTATAACACTTCACTCCATTGGAACCCCAATGTAGGAATTGATTCTAATGTTAAAAGTTTTCATAAATGAGTGGCAATTTTAATAAAAATTAAAGTATAATTAAATCGTCATTATAATTGGTTAAACTGAAGAGGCTTGAAGGTCGATTTCTTGTTTTCTTGGTATATATGAAAACCGAAGGAGAGTGGATATTTGAGCCTTAAATCTTAATTTTCTAGTAGTGGCCACCATTAGACAAAGTTTTTAAGTGCATTCAATTCGGCATAAAAAGCTGTTACGCTCGTTTACTTAATATAATTTTGGCGGCTACTTCTGATAGATGCGGCGGGAAAGGTGGGACACTGGGCCACATCGTCGTTGGAAAAAGGAACGCAGTCGTCAACCAACAATCATCCAAAGAGCTACAGCTGTCTCTCTTCCTCTCAGTCAGTCACTTTTTGCTCTGGTTTCTTTTATGGCCTTTATTTTTCTTATTTATGGGTTCAAAATTAAAACAAAGGTTTCATTGTGATCTTCTTAACAGGCCATCCTCAAAGCAGAAAAGGCAAAGCTTCATGGAAATGATAAAATCAGCAAAAGGTAGCTCACAAGATGATGATTTTGAAGAAGATGAAGATTTTGTTCTCAAGAAAGAGAGTTCCACTACCACCCATAATATAGGTAATGTGCTGTGCTATATTGTTACATTGCTCCAACTCTTTATTTTCAAGTATTTGTGTCTATTGTATATCTTGACATGAACATAAGATGTGAAGCCTCCAGATATATAGAATCTTTTAAAAAATATTAAATATTTCAATAAAGAATACATGCATGTATTCAACATTTGCATCCAAGTAATTAGATGATTACATTGTGATATTAATGTAAACGAGAGTGGACTTAGATAATACATTTTGGTTTTTTTAAAAGGTTATTTGGATATGCGGACAGTAATTTTTTAGGTTGTTTTTGTAATTATTGAAGAACGAAGATTTTATTTGTCCTAATAACTTTACTTATTTTTACAGGAGAATTGAGAGTGAAAGTGGATGGAAAGAGTGTACCTGATCAGAAGGCCAACACCCCAAGGTCAAAACATTCTGCTACTGAGCAGCGGAGGAGGAGTAAAATTAACAACAGGCAAGCATAACTCTAATCAGCTTCACATTTAATATTTCTTAGCAATTTGAATGAGTTTTATTCATTTTTCGTGAACAAATATGTTCAGTTAGGTCTTTTTTTTCACTTGATTTTTCATGTTGAATGTATCCCTTTGTTCTCACCAGAAAATCCTTTTGCTTTTATGGCGAAGAGTATTGCCCCTTTTGATTAATTCGCACCAGTGATGGAGACCTCTTGAGAAAGTCCTAAAAGTAAAGCTAACGTATACTTTTTTTTAATGCAGCGTGCACGGAAGCTCTGCTTCTAGAAAATATCTTCATTTGCTTCACATATTAGTTAGGGAAATTTCATGTGGATTTGTGTTGGATAGTTATGAACTATGATTGTCCGAATGTCTTTGTTAAAGTGAATTTAGAAATTAAATGCTGTTTAGAAACTGAAAAGCTGAAATTTTGGGATGCAAAATCACCTTGATATACTAAACTCTTGCCATTTTGCAGATTTCAGATGTTGAGAGATATCATTCCAAACAGTGACCAAAAAAGAGATAAAGCCTCATTCTTATTGGAGGTACGTAGATCCAGTGATAGATATAGTTATTATTTGCCTCATTCTTATTAGAGGTACATAGATTCCTTGTAATAGTAATAGTTATTATACTTCTAACTACAGTTTTCTAAGTTCTGAACAGTGGCTGTTCAATCTTTTCATAGGTTATCGAGTACATTCAATTTCTACAGGAGAGAGTACACAAATATGAAGGAACATACCAAGGATGGAGCCATGTACCATCAAAATTGATACCATGGGTAAATTCTTTACTTGGCTTTATTAATTAAGAATTTCATATGTTCTAGATATGAAAATTTCAAACATCACACACACAGATGTATGTATATATTGGCATTACAGTTTTTGAGTATTGGTATTTGTACAATGACTGACTGATCATAGGCCTCAACTGAAACAGAGAAGCAACCAAAGGCCTACAGAAAATTACGCTGATCAATCTCGAGCCATAAATGGTGTTTCCGCTCCTTCGGTGGTGTTTCCTACGAAGTTGGATGACGGAAACATCAACATCACCCCAACCATTCGTGAAAGTGCAGAGAACCCTATCGAACCTAATAAGAGCAGAGCTACTACCTTCAGAGCAATGGACCTTACTCCAGGAATGATGAACAAAACAATGCCCTTTCCTGTGTCACTACAACCAAACTTCTTCAACACTGCCCAGAACACTGTTCCAGCAACTCAAATTCCACCTCGGTTGCCATCTGATGCAGAAAATAATGCATCTCAGCCTCAACCTGTACCGTGTCATACTGGATCCTGTACTGCCAATGGTGCTCTTCCTAGCGAGAAGCTAAAAGAACAAGAGC
Source organism: Gossypium hirsutum (assembly GCF_007990345.1). Lineage (NCBI taxonomy): Eukaryota > Viridiplantae > Streptophyta > Magnoliopsida > Malvales > Malvaceae > Gossypium > Gossypium hirsutum. Next base: position 3,103,475 of record NC_053447.1, on the reverse strand, counting down.
TGACAATTGAAGGTGGAAAAATTAACATCTCAAGCCTATATTCACAACGGTAAGTTTATACCTTTTCGATTTTTAGTTTTGTGAAGAACAGAAATGTGTTAGCAGCTTTTCATAGTCCTTGTTTAGCGAAAACACGATTTGTTATAGTGATAAATGTGTTTTGACAGATTGTTGAATACACTAACACAAGCGCTACAAACTTCGGGATTAGATTTATCGCAAGCCAGCATCTCGGTACAAATCGAGCTCGGAAAGCAATCTAGCAATCGGCCGACGGCTCCCACATCCACACTTAAGGTTGCTTGCCATTGCTAACTACCATTTTATTTCATTTTTCACCTTGTAAAACTATAAGCAATTAAACTTAATTCTTCATTGCTGTTTAGGATACTACGGCGGCTCCCTCTACACATCAAGGGAAGACGCGCCCTAGAGTTGGATGCGGTGAGGATTCTGATCAACCTTTAAAGAAGCTTAAAGCATGAGAATTCTAGCTTGATAATTCCAGAATATTCTTTATTTTATTATTAAATTAATTAATTTTTTGGGGGTACCTTGCCCTTCCTTAACGGTAATGCACATACCCTAGTTAGTCACTCGGGCGACTGCTGGGTACAGATTCCAATACAAATATATCTTAAAGTTTTCTCCTTTTTTTTCTCATAATTTGGAGGACATATTTAAAAACGTATCATACAGATGCCAAAAACAAATGCCGAATAGCATAAGCAAGCTTTCTGGTTTTGTTGGGGTAATATGAAGAGAATTCCCATCAAAATGTATTACTAATATATATTATATATAATTTTGTGTAATTTTCACCATATGGATGTTGAGAAGCTGCTGCTTTTCATTGAAGGCTTCCATCATCTGAAGTTTCTTTTCCTTTTAATATTATTTATCTACTTTTTTGGTGAGATTCATCGCTCTTATTCCATACACACCAAATTACTACATTCATTTACCTCAATTTTCAGTATTTGTCCCCAAATTTTATCTGGTGTATTTCTCTCTTTTTTCAAATAATTGTTTATATTAATTGAGATACCAAGGTGTCTAAGGATGTATTTAGATTGGACCGCACTATCAATTTTATGGGATTTATTCGCCTAAGCAGTTGATGGAAAAGAAGGCTCAGTCGAGTTTTGCAGAATAAGAAACCAAAAATCTATTAACGCCACCATTCACCTATGGATTTAGGTTTCTGGATGTCCATATTATGAATGTATAATATAAAGACACAAAGTGTTGACATTTTATGTTTAACAACGGGGCGTAGCATGACGGATAATAATTTTATGTACCGACAATGAAATAAATTTAATAATAAATTAAATTTAGAACCCTCATCTTTTTTCTTTTCAATTTTTATATAACTAAAGAATAAGTGATAACACTATCTTCTCATTTGTTAAAAAATATTTCTCATTAGCAGTAGATAAAATAATAATTGGTCACATTAATGAAAAAAAATTTGTAAGAAATGAGCTCAAGCTTAATTAATCCTCTCATCATCCGTCCAGAAATAATAAAATCAATCCATTCATCCCCAACTTGGTACAATTATATTGTTCTTGTTTAGTTTCTTCTTCTTTTTTTTTTTGAATTTTTTTATTGGTCAATTTCTGCTCAAAAGGCAAGTGCTGTACAGTGTTGAGTTTTTCAAAAATTAAATAGAAAAAAGAAAATGCAAACATGGATTCCACTATTGTTTAAGAATAGTAAAAATCCCATCAAATGCGTCGAATTTTTTATATATATATATATTAAAATTTATTCATATACCTCCTACCCCCTAATTAGAGTAGAAAATATTATGTTACAACTACAATAATTGAATAATATCAATTCAACTAATATTTAAAAAATATGTCGACTAATTTTAATTTGACCGCTACCTTATTCAATTTTTATAGTATCCCTTATTAATGCTAGGCTCTTTTATTGACTTAGTTTTAATCAATATTTTGCTATGCTAGAAAAATAAACGAATCAAATTAATTTTTTTTATTATACAAGTTTGTTCGATTTCATGTATGATCTAAAAGTTATTGTAGATGGACCAAAAATTTATTCTAGAAGAATTGATTGAATAAAAATTTTGTATTAAATTGATAAAAAAATTTGTCCACTTTTTCTATGTAAATAAATTGAATAAATATATCGTTAAATTAAATAAATATTTCTATCATAAACTTATTCATGTTTTGTATTTAAACTTTTTATAATTAAATCAACCTTCAATCTGAATAGTTCAATAAGTGGACAAGAAAGCTAAATTTTTTTTTTATAAATACAACATTGAATATAATAAAAATAATTTAAACTAAAAAAATACTCTGAATTTTTTAAATAAGTTAATTGGGGAAATTAGGTGAGAAAGCAAGTCAATATTAGAAAACATCACAATCATCATTAGGCGAAGCCGCCCTTTGATACAAAAAAAGATTGTGTTTTGTATAATTTAATTTAGTTGGTAGTTACTTTTCATTATCATAAAAGGTGGATTTGGGAACAAAACAAGTTTTCCTGACCACGCTTTGTTTTGCTTTGGTGTACAAGCAAATTATGATTTGCTCTTCCAACTTAACTAAACCTATTATGCTATAATAATTAGGTTAAAATATGTTCTAAGCCCTTGCATTATTCATACATTTTAATTTAATCCCTACTTTTATTTCTAATCTCTACTTTTGGATTTAATCCCATTAGAATTCAATTCGGAAAACAAAAAGAGAAAAAAGACCATTTTATCCAAAAGTGCAGTAAATTCTATATTCAATGCTTTCAATCATTCCTTGCATTTGATGGGGAGGGACCATACTACAAAGAAATACAATCGTCCATGTAGTGTATGTATGACAATGATAAATTCTAGAATGTGATATATATATATATATAAAGCTAACAAGAACTAAAATAAAAAGAGGGGGGGGGAGGAATTAAAGAAAAATGGAGGGTGAGAGACTAACCTTCCATGAATCCAAATCTATACTTCGCAAATACCTTTTCATCTGATATATTATCCTATTAATGGCATTCCACAGCTCTTCTTCTATACACCCTTCGGATTTTTTTCACATGCTAAAAATCTGTCCTCTCGGGGTTTCTTTGAGCTCTACTGCCTGTCCCCGATTCGCCTCCTTCAATGTAAAACCCTCTTCATTCGTGTCATTTACCTTTTGTGTTTCAGGTATGATGATGCCTACCACTAGAAAAACAAAACACCCTTCAACATACGTACATAACAAATCCTGGTGACAACGATCACGTGCTACTTAGTTGACCATCCGGTTGTTGAAAGCATTCTTCTGGGTTGGCATAGAAGTAATCCTCTTCTTTTGGCCTGTCAGGAATCACCAACCTTTTACTCGGTTGCCCCCTGCGCCTTTCATGAGTTTCCTTCACAGCGTCTGAGAACTGGATCCAACTTAGAGATCCATTATTGTACTGGTCTATTAAATCGACTAATAGCCTTCTGTCCAACAAAATTGTCTGCTTGAACCCCAGATACCTGGAGGAGCATTCACCAATAAATCATTACATTTATTACTAAATCAATTATCATCATAAAACCATCAAAGAAAAGTTTGGCTCTAATTTCGAGATACAGATCAACAAAATATTGTCCCCTCTAATGATAGATACAAAAATGGGGATAGTCAAATGCGGTTGAAGTCAAATTCCTAAAATTACTCATCTCATTCGAAGAAAAAAGGACCAATGGATCATTACATGAATAGATTTCTGAACATATTAAGAGCAAAACCGTACCTGCGATGGCCTTGAACAACTTTAGCCATGTTCCCATCATAAGTAGGAATAAAAATATCACTCTCCAATGAAACAAGATAATCTAATGCTGCCATCTGGGATGAATGATTTTGGAAAAACCCAAGGTCAGATGGCCCCAATAGAGTCTCCTTTCTAACCTGTAACAAACAAAAGACCACTTTAAAAAACATGACAATTAAAAACAAAAAGCCTAAGCTAACCATTATTTTATCGAGTTTGCCGATTTTCTACGTACTTACCAATTTTGGATAAGCAGCAGCAAGACTGGCCATTCTCTTATCTCCACCATATATTTCACCAGCTGCGATATAGATTTGGTAATTTTTATCAATGTCCAGTGCCCTCAAAATAAGGGCAGTTTCCTCAGGCGTCAAGGGGCACAAACCATCTTTCCTTTTCAAGTCAGAATTTATTATTTTTTCTTTCCACCATGGATAAGCGTATCTGCCAAAATGGTTGTATAAGGAGAGTGAGATTAAAGTTGGAATTTAGGCCTCCAAGGCAGTAATTGTAGAGGATGCATGTTCAGCTCACCTCATTCTTGTTAACTCCTCCACCTCGTCATTGTTGCAACCTTGCATACAGCCAGAAAATGCTAACATGTCCATTTCATATCTAAGGTGAAGTACTATGAAAGGACCATTTTGCCTCAGAAGCTTAATAACTCGTTTACCCAACTCTTCTATCTGAGGAGTGAATCTTAAAGCATTAAAATTTACACGACATCGCAGCTTCTGAACATCTAAAGACTGCCCGTTGTTGGCAAGTCGAGCGTCAGTTCTATTCAAATGTATAACTTTATACTTCTGTATCAGAGGAAGAATCTGCATAGACAGATGAGAATGCATACCACTTTAAGAAGAGTTTTTGTTAGGAAGTAAAAAAACCAGAAGGGTAGAAAGAGCCAGGCTACATTATAGTGGTCTACAAAGCTCTAGCTGCATAACTAACTCGGAAATGACAAAGAATTGACCTGATTATGATAGTAGGATATATCTGACCAGCTAATTGGTGGCATTGAATACACAAACCCCATTTCCACTCTCCTCTTAAGCCTAGGAGGCAACTCCTTCAATATTCGAACCTCATCCCTCAGTGATGTAATGAAATGATTCACATCAAATATATCTTGAAATTCACTGGCATATCAATTAAAAAATATTTAGAACTTCGTAAGAACAATAACCCCAGTTCAAAATATACCAGAAATATATTTTAGACCATCCTTCTGAAAGCTATAAATCCAATAGCTTGAATGATATGAACAACGCTAAGCTAACATACCTGGGATCGGCCCAGAAGGATGTTTTATCCAGCTCCGGGACTATAAGCGTGACATTCAAATATCTTGCAATGGTAACCATGTCACAAATCTGTCGAGAAAACCCCAAAAATCAAAAGACCACGGCGTCAATATTCACATAGCGTTACACCCCAAAAACAACTGATGAACTTACATAAACTAGAAAGAAATAAGAGGAAAATCATAAATTTAGTGTTGTTGCTAGAGCACTCACTGCCGCTCGCATTTGATTGAGACCTCCATTACATGAAACCATCAAATAACCATTGTTCTTATACACTCCTGTAGCCAACAAACGAAAACATTATATCGTTTCAGGAATTAAATTCCTTAACCCAAATATAATACATCAAGTACCAAAGATCCCTAAAGCTTAAATGACAGATAAGAATGAAAGTAAAGTTGCATAAATGTAAATCCCCATATGAAAAATCAACTGAAAGCCGATATCCAATTTCAACCAGCCTTATCCAAAACAAAAAGAAGACGATATAAATGGAGAAAATTAAGATATATTATGTAAACATTAGGTAACATCAAATTTGATGCTAATTCAAACCGTATCACCATATCAAAATGAATTCAGTTCAGGAATTTGCAAATTCGTCAAACAATGGGATGGAAAATCCGTCGATTTCTTTTGCTTTTATCTTCTCAAAATGCTTTCCTTATTTCCGGTAGAGATTAGCTTAAATTCTTCCCTAATTTAAACCAAAAAAATTTGGATAATAACAAAAACAACGTTCAAAATTAACAGAAATTTAAATATTTTGTAAAAAGAGAGGGGGAGAAGAAATTACTTTTGGGAGGAATTACACGGGCGGGAACCGAGGGAACTTTGTCTTCAATGGCGGAAACGGAAGAATCCTGGTGAGAGAAACAGGAAGGGCAACCCTTAAGGACGCGAGGTCCCCATGTCTCTCCCAAGGTCGTTAACTGTACGATACAAGTCCACAGCAACACCGATGTGGTGGCGCGTATGATCCAAACCTTCATTCTCGAACTCTTTTTCCACTTCTCCACTCTCTCTCCTCCGCTTGCTCCGCCTCCGCCCCCTTTTATTACCCCGATTCTCATACCTCCCTTTTTCCCTATCCCTTCAACACTGCACATTTCCAGCAACAACCTCAATCTCCACTCTCCTCATATACCCCCTCAATACGACACCGCTTCTCTCCTTCCAAATTCCATCAATGCAGGTTGATTTGCACCGACAACAACAACTTCTTTTTCTTTTTTATGTTGCAAACAAAAAACTAACCTAACAGAATCTTCAAATTCCGATAACTTCCAAAAACAACCCCCCCCAAAGAAATCCAATTTTTCGCCTCTTATTCTCAAATCGAACTCATTAACTTAACCAATTTCAATTTAAAAAACAAACAAAAAAAAACTTCCTACTCCGCGGCGATCAAAACATTTCCCGGTGAAAATTTGCCGTGTAACGGCCGTTTTTACCGCCGTACCGGCGTTCAAGTATAAACCGATCAAGAAATTAGAGAGAATGAAGCAATTAGAGTTTAGAACTTTGAATATAAATCCGGCGTATGCATTAACGTTGTTGGTGAGATCATTGGAGGGATGCGAGCCGTACACCGCTGGGCGCACTTTTTTAACCATAGTTTACGAATGGTTAAATTTTTATAAAGTCCTTAAATTAATTTTTTGTTTAAATAAACCTCTACACTTGTGTTTTATTCAAATAAGTCCTTCTTGATTTTATTTAATTAAGATATTGATTCATTTTAAATTCTAATTTTTAAAATTAAAACTTACAACTATAAAAAAAAACAAATTTCAATCAGAATAAATCATTATTAAACTGAACAACTAAGAACAAAATCAATCATTGCAATGGACTAAGAGACTAATAACCAAAATATATACTACTGAAACCATAATAATTGTACATATTAAAATTTTAGAATTTATTTGAATATAATAAAAATATACGTATTTATTTAAAGAAAGAAAGAAGGTTCAAGGGATTCATTTTGTATTTTAGCCATTCTGAATCTAAAAGGATTTGTTGACTAGGGTTAGATGTTGAGCACAGTCCAATGGTTTAAGCCAATTTCAACCAATAAATGCCAGACAGCTTGTTTAATGTCGGACCGGGCCCAGCTTTCCGCTACGTGGCGGAGATCATGCGGTGGTTAAAGCACACGCGATGCCGTCTTGGGAATCGAAAGTTCATCTGTCGCCGTCAGATTTGGGCTTGTTGATACGCCGACAATATATCGCGAGAATTTAATATCGTTTGGATTATATATTTATCATTTTAGGAAAAAGAATAATTATGTCTGAGATAGAAATTTATCCATCTTTAGAAAATTATTATCGCTAAACATTGATAATTACTTCCCATTTCAAAATAATAATAAAGCTGAAAATAATTATATTGTCCGTCGGTTAATTTTAAAAAAACATCAATACAGATAAATTATCCTTTTTTTTGGTAATTTAATTATACATTTTAAGTATCAAATATACTAAATTGCTATTTAGATTCAATTAATAACTTAATATTTTAAAAAATCCATTAAATCAATTAGTTGAATGAATTATTGGAAGTTGAATTGTTTAGACTTTTATCTATAATAGAAGCAATTACGCTTTTTATTTTAAATCTAATTAATTTAAGTTAATCTCCTTTTATCCCTCTATTAAATGAAAAAAATTGTAATTTTAACTCCTTTGAAATATAAATAATTCAATTTAAATTATTTTAGTGCAAAAATTTAAAATTCTATTCTGTTTTTAATCGATTTAAATCATCGTACAAAACAAATTAGGTATTTCGATTAAGAACTGTATAATCTAGTGATATAGTTATTGCTTGTTTAATTTTAAAAAATAATTATTTAATTTATAAGAAACAAACTTTTTGAATGATATTTTAACATTCTCTATTGCTATCTTAATTTATCACTACAACATTTAATTAATGAATATTGCTATAAGTATTATCACGTAAATTTTACTTTTAGAGTACTTAATTTCCATTTTTTTAATGAAAGAGTTCGAGAAATTTTATTTATTATTTTAATTTTAATTTTAATTTTTTCTTTCGAAAAAAGCAAAATAGTTGGTAGAGTAATGCTTTTCATACTTATAAAAGGTAACACTAAAGTAGCACAAAGGCTTGTAATTTATTAAATATTTTAAGAAAAAAAATGATTTTTTTAAATATATGATAGTATTTAGCTTGATAATAAAAATATATTATCAATGTTGTAACAAATGATAAAAAAAACATGTGAGATGTTTTAGTTTTTGTTAATAAATTTTTTTACCATTTATGGCTTTTATTATTATTATTTTCTTGTACAGAAGCAAGAAAATTAACGGCCAGGTAAAACTATTGAAGACTTTAAAAGCACATGTTATTCATTGTGGCACGTCTTCAAGTGCCGTTTGAAGTTAGATTATGTATGTTATTTGCATTATGTTTATTTTAAGGTTTTATATCCGATAAGACATCACTAAATTAATTAAAATTTCAAAGAGTAAATTAATATATAAGGAATAATCAGATGAAACCCATATTCCGATCACTTTCATTTTCGAGAAATACTCTTTTTGTCGTATTGTTTATAGTACATTTCTAATTATTTAATTATATTTTAATAGTTTTTTTCATATCATTGATATATAATTTTGATAATTTTTTATTATTAATCTCAAACTCCGAACTTTAAATTATGAACCTTAAACTCGAACTCGAGTCTTAAATTTCAAATCCCAAATCCAAACTATAGGTTCAGGGTTTAGAGTTTCGATTCATGAATCAAAATTTGAGTTTAAGATTTAGAGTTTTAACTCAAAATTCAGGATTTGGAACTAAAATTTAAAATTTAAGATTCAAAGTTCAGAGTTTAAAATAAAAAAATTATTAAATTATGTAACAATAACATAAAATTATTAAAATATTATTAAAAAATTTAAAAAATATCACAAATAATATGATAAAATAGCCCATAAAATATTTTCTCTTTCATTTTCTTATGACTGTTCTAAATACTTCCAGCTCTCTCTATCCCTCTGCGGCAACTCGCATTCCGATCACAAATTTATTTTCTTCGCCTGATTTAATCTTACCAACTTAAACTCACTATTCATTTAATTTTATTTATTAATATTTACTTAATTCTGGAGTTCATTATAATTAATTAATAATCCCAATCCAACCGTATCAAATCGAATCGAGATAATTTTATGTGATATTCCGTCGGTCTCCGTCAGATTGTCGATTGCGCCGTTAAGACGGCGTTCGTGTGTTAGAATGGTTCACTCAATGGAAATGCCAGGTGGGAAACCCAAAAGCTCTCCCACTCCATCATATTGCTTCAAATCAGATCCACGGGCTCCATGTACAACGAAATTAAGACGGTCGTGCCCACTGCCCACGAAAAAATAAGAGGTCATTTTATCACGCGCTGCAGGCAACAAGGCGGAAACCGGGTCGTTCGGGGAGGGAAGGAAAGGAGACCGTGAAATTCACGCGGATGGATGGCGATGGTTTATTATCGTGCTTGAGGTAGTTGGGGGTTGCATACGTGGAGAGATCCTGGGGCAGTTGCATATATTACCGATTAATCTGACTATACCTAAGAATGGGCCAGGATCCTCTGCTACAGTAGTGGAGAGGATGACCTTCATTTTTCTGGAAATATCTCATATCATTTCTGATGGATCAGAATGAGGTTCACTTGATTTTAGGGTGGAACCCTTTAAATCTTTTTCGATTTTTCATATATTTTTGTTGGGATTTTTTTCCCAACATTTTTCAAATTTTGGAAAAGTAAAACCTTAAATTCTAGTCTATTATTATTTCAAATAATTTTTTTAAGAAAAATTTTTTGAAGCGCAGAGTCAAAGATGGGTAAATATGTTATAAAATTATAGTAAAATATTAAAAATATTTCCAACAAAAGTAATACTCACCCTTTTTTTTATTTATCCATTAATAAGATTATATTTGTCTTTGTTCTAAAAATATTTAGATTTTAGATTATAAATTTTCATGCGAAATAAAATATTTAAAATAAAAAAATAAGTTTTAAAAACTTTGAATTAAACATAACAATTTTTATACAAAAATAAAAGTAGTTCGAACTGTAACTAAATTATGTAAAAAAGATAAATATCAACCCTATACATGTATAATTATAAATCACTAACAACATTATCTAAATAGCATCGTTTTATGTTGATATATTGTACTTACAAACAATTATATTAATCTAATTTTAAAATAAATATATGTTTTATTTTTTAAATGTATACAATTGAATCAAAATCAAAATTTTATACATACATATGATCCATAATTCGAGTTTTACATGTATTAAATTACACATTAAATCAAAATTCATATATAGATCTGATATCTATCCTTTTAAAAGTTCTTTTAAGATTTTAATTTAAGAGATCCATGTAAACTAAACAAAATGTAATACTCTTATAAAAAACTTTATTATTTTAATATTCTTCATTTAAATTAATATTTAGTTAATTCGTGAAATTAATTTAATTAATAATTTAAATATAATAAAAAAATGTAGTTTAAAAGTGAACTTATAACAATATCTTAATTCACTTGCCGTAATATCTTATAAAAATATTACTATTTTACATAAAAGAAAAATATTCGTTTAGTAGTAATGTAATAATAAATAATAATATTATTAAAAATATTGATTAGAATTTATTTTTAAAAACACCAATTCAAAATCTTAATGATAAAACAATTTTCTTTTTTGTTATTGAAATAGCACTCTTAAAAAAGATTAACATCATCGTTTTGATTAAAATAATTAATAGTACCGACTTTTTAAATTAACTAATGACATTGTATGAGTAGATGTGTCAAACATTAAATAATATAGATTAATTCTTAAGTTTGAGCATAGTTTAAGAATCAAAATTGAAAAATGATCATCATTTTATAATGTAAAAGTGAAAAGTAATGTTGCAATATTTAGTACCAAGGTATTCAAATTATATATAATCACGTAATATTCTAATAAAAATATAAAATATTAATTATTTAGGTTAATTAATAATATTATAAAATTACAAATAAGTTAAAATATAAAAATTAAATTTCAAAATTTAGATATAATAAAAATTAAAATTTAACTATTTTTCGAAAAAAAACACAAACATGTGGAGAGTATTTCGACCTTCCTTTTATATATATAGATATATATAAATACAAAATAAATTTAATTTAGAAAAACAAATTTATCTGTTCATGAATTTGTTTTGCCGACAAAATACAGAGACATCCCACCCCATTATTGTATTATTGACACGTAACCAATCGTCGTTTCAATTAGATGGAGTATCCCACCAAATGATGAGTATGTCGGTGCGGATTGCGGCAACGGGTTAATAATTTACTCATGGGTAAACTGTTAAAATAACCACTTTATTCGTCTCATATTACAGTTTAGTTATTTATTTTTGAAATGTTATTTTTTAATCACTTATATTATTATTTTGTTATGAATTAACCACTTTACTGTTAAGACCCGTTATCTTCCTAACAGCAAATTACATGGCAGTCCAAATAAGTTGTAAATGTTAGCTTGAATGTCTAACTGGGATGAGAATAGTTTCTTCAATCAAAATTAGAAAAAAAAAACTAAAAAAAAACAGAGACGAACAATTTTTATTTTCCAGTTTAAGGTGTAGTTTAAAATTTTTAATTAATTAAAAACCTATTCTGGTCCCAGTTGGACATCAAGTTGGTATTTAAAACCTATTTAGATTGCCACATAAGATTGTCGTTAGAGAGATAACGGAGCTTAACGGCAGAGTGGTCACTTCGTAACAAAACGATAACGTGACTAAAATGTAATATTTCAAATATAAATGACTAAAATGTAATCTGAGATAAATAAAAGCGACTATTTTTATAGTTTACCTTAATTTTATTATTTTAATAATAGAACAGAAAATGGCACATTTTAAATATCAAATTTTTATAAATAAATAAAATATATACATGTTTATTTTGGTACTCATGTTTTTTAAGGGCTCAAAGATCATTAAATTATTGACTTTCTTTTATTTTTATCACTTAATTATTAAAATTTTCGATTTTGTCATTAAATTTTTCGAAATTAAATATTTTACTCATCTTCTGCACAGTTGTTTTTAGCTTAGTGAGGAAAAGTTAATGTGGGCTTTTTGTGTTAGTCTAATAACAAATTTAACACTGTAATATTTACACATTCTATAAATTCAATCATAAATATAAAAAAATTTAAGAAATTTAGTCTTTAATGTTTACAAAATTTGTCATTTTAGTTCAAATTCTAAAAAATTCAATAAATTCAGCCCTCAATATTTACAAAATGATAAATTTTATTTTTTAAAATTTTGTAAAGTTAACCCTAAAATCTGGAAAAAAAATGCAATAACTATTCTACTTTTTTTTTATTTTTTTGAACAATGTCATTATAGATTCTGATTACATCTGTGTTTTTTGACATAATACCTAGAATTAACCATAGCTCTTCCTCAACTCATAGATAAGAGAATAATGCGCTTCAGCGCACTCGAATCTACGTCTTTCTGCATTAACAGTAATGCTCATTCCAATTGAGTTATATTCAAGTGATCAACATTATTTTGCCCTATAAAATATTTTTTTAAAGCATTGAAATTTAATAGTGATAGTTTAATATCTTAAAAAAAAAAGTTGTAACTTGGGTATTTGGGTTTTTTTCAGAAGTATTTTTATTTTTAATTAAATTTAAATATTTTCATGAATAAAAAGAATCATTAAACATTGTGGTGGATGAATTAAAGAGAAAAATACAACCACTAAAAAATATTAAAGAAAAATGCAACAAAAATGATATTAGTCTCTTTCATGTCCTTAAATACTACACAGCTTGTTTCTTGATATTGGATTTCAAATGAACTTAAAAGAATCCAAACAAAATCTTGGGGTAAGAATAAGGAAACTAAACCATCAAACAGAAAAAGACTGACTGCAACACTAGCACGGGAAGGTTACAAACTAAGGAACCCTACAACTGCTTCAAATCATTCTAAGCAAACCAGATAAAAGCCAAAGAGCGGAAGTGTCTCCATATTTAGGAATCTGCAATGGTGACCTCCACCTCCACCATTTTTTTAAAAATCAATTTTGTATACTGTGAAAGTTAAGTTTATTAAATTTTTTAAAATTAAAATTAAAATGAAAATTTTTATAAATATCGAGACATAAATTTGTTAAATTTTTTATATCTAGGATCAAATTGATTGAATGTGTAAATATTAGAGAACTAAATTTGTTATTAAACCAATACAAAATTCACGTCAACTTTCTGTCACTCATTTAACAGTAACTAATAGGAGAGTGACTAAAATATTTAATTTTAAAAAATTTAGTGGCTAAATCGAAAAAATTAATAGTTCAGTGACTAAAATAGAACGAACTCAATAGTTTAGTGATCATTTTTGTACTTTTCCTTTTTCAAAAAAATTTTATACGTATGTTTAGCTTTTGTTATGTAAAATGGTATCGGGACGAATGGTGTTAACTTTTGACTTAAATAATAAAATAATACCTAAACTATACTATTTTCTCCAAGTACCTAAATTTTTTTGAAGTCATAAGTGCTACCTTGACAATACTCTGTTATCCAAATTACTCCAAACCGTTAAAAAATTTCTTAATGAATTATTTCACGATATGTGACACTTTTAAATATAATTAAATTAAATTAAATTAAACTAAAATTATTTAAAATTATTTACACTCTCCCCCTCCTCTCTTTTTAATACATACTTTAATTGTTAAATAATTTTTCTTCGCAATTCGCTCACTATTTTTTTTCTACATTTTCTTCTCGATATTTAGATTTTATGCTTTATTTTTTTTTCATTGTAAAGCTTCACCTAACATTAACAATTTTATGCAATGTATATAAAAAAGAGCAAAGAAAGTTATTTTTAAATACATGGGTTTTTGAATAGAGGTGAGAAAGGAATAGGAGTCTAGGCTTAATATCAGAACAGAAGCTTGTTAGAATTTGGTTTTGTCGTCGAAAATTAAGTTTGGATGAGTTTTTCAACGAATTTTTGAATTTTCCATCATCAAAGTTATTGGGTGAAGAACAAATGAGATGAATATATTTATAAGTTTTTTTTTAATGTAAACTATATAATTAGTCGCCCAATAATTAGCATATTTCTGGTTTAGTCATTGAAATACAAAAACTTTCAATTTCGTCACCAATATTCTCATGTGATTTTGTTTTGGTCACCCATTTGTTAAATCATCTAAAAAAATGAAGACATAGTATTTTCTAAGATTGGGCTTATAGGTTTAAAAAAACCCTTGAGAAAAAAAACAAAAAACCAATTAAGTCCCTCCACTAAATCCACACCTAATTAAGCTATTGTTGTTAACCAAAGAAATCAAGCCCATCCATTAACAATTTTTGTCTTTAACAATGTTGATAGTAAAATTCAATTGACGGACTAATTAAATGGTGACACGTGATAGTTTTTGGTTTAATATTATATTTTCTCATAAAAATTTTAAAAAATGAAAAGTATTAAAATTGATATAAACTTAAAAAAAACATTAAAACTTATAATATAAAATTCTAAAAAACTTGTGAAATTATAAAAAAAATTTAAACAAAATTTGGAAGTTTTTTGTTAAAAATTTAAAAGAGGGCGACCAAAACAAAACAAATGATAATGCTGGTGACAAAATTAAAAAATTTTTGTAGTTCGATGACCAAAACAGAAAAACGCTAATAATTGAATGATTAATTGTAGAGTTTATTCAAATAAAACAAAATCAAAAAAATAAAAGCCCAGAACATGATAGCAATTGACGGCCCAAAGCTAAGAATTTTGGGGCCTAAACAGATAATTTAGAAACTTGATCTATTGTTTTGGTTTTTCTTTTTTTTTCAGCTTTCGTTTTCGTAAATTGAGCTACACTATCAGTAACACACCAGGAAAAAAAATCTAAAAACCCTAAAAGAAACACAAGTTAAGATTAACTTAGAGCGCTTAAGGGAATAAACAGCTATGGCGGATATCTCCGTCCCTCTATTGTGGGCAAAGTTAAAAGCTAGCAAACACCACCTACTGCTATTCTACAAGGGAAGAACAAAGCAGGTGGTTGATGTAATTGAATTTGTAATCACGTACGCTTCAAAATATATTTAACAAGAGGCTTGTTAAATTCAGCCTATTTGATGAGTCCATCGCCGTTTACATTCATATGCTGCACTGCACTAGGCAAACGTACGTGAACCGAGCCTAACGAAGGCGTTCTTACTTGCTAACAGGCTTTTGTTTTTGTTTTGTTTTCATTCTATTACAAGAGGTACATTTAAGCTTGATGCTTGACTTTGCTGATGGATTTCATGTTCTTCCAGCTTACTATCGTGGAGCCATGGGGAGATTAATGCTGGTGTATGATGTTACTAATAAACTGAAGTTGTGTCACTGTAAACTCCACTCTTTTCTCTATAACGTTGCAGTTTTATTGGAAGATGAAGTGGCTAATGGAATTGATAATTGTCGAGTGAGTTGAAGGGAATAGAAAGAAAATAATAAAAAAAGAGGATTTATAAGGTAATTAGTCTTATTTAAAATTTGGTGTCGAGCGATATTCTTTTAAGTCTCTGAATATTTTAAGTTATTATATTTCAGTCTGGTGCCGCCAATATATCATACAGCAACTGATAAATAATCTCATGGACAAACTATTTCAATTATTAATTTTATATTTTATATTATTTAAAACTAAAGTCTAAATAAATAATTACAATATGTGATTATTATAATTATATTTGACATGTTCCTAATTAAAATCACGTATCGTGGTGCTAGTTAAATACGTCAAAGAAAAATGGATTGCCATACAAAGTGGAATGATGAGTACATGATTAGGTCAACCACTTTGCTTGGATCCCTTCGAGTTTAAAGAAAAAACACTACTGGCAGCCATTCATTTTAGCCCACTTTCATTGGTACCCCTTTCCTTCAACTATTTAGGGTTTCACCCCCCCTCCCCCAATGAAAAAAATACTATTTAGAGTTTGCCAAATTTTTGGTCATCTCGTCCAGTATTTCGGACATGGAGGTGAGCGTTAAATCGGTTGCAATCTATTTTATTTGATTTATTAAAATTTTCAACGTATCATTTGTTTATAATTTCATCTGAATGGGTAGTATCATAAAATATATAAATATTGGTATTTAAATTATTTTTTTTATTTTTTAATATATATATGCACTCATTCAATGCTTAAATTAAATATAATCTTACAAATTTTAAATTTGAAGTAATTGTATATTGATTTCGATAACATTTAAGTTGTCATATGAACCAATGGTGGTCTCCTTTTAATATCAATTTAATATATCATTTGGTATTCGAATTTGATATTTTTTCTAATTTGATATTTAAATATTTTTTGATTCAATTTGGTACCTAAATTTGACATTTTTTTCTTAAGTTGGTACTTAAAATTTTTGGGGATCCAATTTGGTACCTAAACTTGACAAATTTTCTTAATTTGGTACCTACTCTTTTTTTTGTTCGATTTGGCACTTGTCAAACGTTTTACAAATTACTCTAATATACTAACAATGTTATTTTTTATGAGGTAACAAAAATAATCAATGTAAGACCGACATGTGATAAATGATATGATTTTTTTTTTGTATTTTATATGTTCAATTACTTTTAATTTTAATTAATTAATTATTTTATTAATTGAAAATAATGAATTTCTTTTAGTTTGGGATTTTAAAAAATATTTTTTCTTATTTAATATTAATTGGTTAAGCATAACTCAATATTTTTTTTAACATGAATTTCCTCTTGTAGAATAACAAACAAAATTTTAACACTGTTAGTGTTCTGCGCACTTTGCATAATATTTAATAAATTTAGGTATCAATTTGAATCTAAAAAAAGCTTATGTATCAAATTAGAAAAAAATGTCAAGTTCATGTATCAATTTAAACCTAAAAAAATTTAGATACTAAATTAAAAAAATATCAAATTTAAATACCAAATATTATATTAAACTTTTAATATTTAATCCATAGCAACCTTAAAAAGAACTCAAGACTATAATCTTGTATGCGTAGGTGTAATTGAAGGCTCCATTTTCAGTTAGTTTTGTAATATATTTATACTAGTTTTTCTTTTGGATTTTGCTTTTCTAGAAATTTTAAAAAAAATTATATATAATACTAACATTCTCTCAATATTTGTAATTTAAAATTAGTTTATACAAACCGATTAAGTCATAACTCGATATAATAAAAATTATTATCACTACAAGAGGACGTAGGTTCAAATTTGCTGAAGCACATTCTCCTTTTATTTATGAGTTGATAAAAGATTATGAATAATTTTAGACATTATATAAAAAAGAACTGATATAATCAAAAATATATAATAAGGTTATTAAAAGAAAAAAAAACAGTTTACTCAACCTTATTAAAAACAATATACTAAAATAGTAACCAATAACATTATGCAACGTGGCAACCTTTGGACCAGTCGTACTAACACTAAGATTATCCAGCAGAAAATAAACTGAGGTGTGGCCGACAACTCGATAACGCCACCTGATTGTGAAGACATCAATGCCCTCCTCTTCTCTACCCTCCACGTGTCCTATCCAACTGTCCCAATCTATATATCCGTACAATTTTCTAATTCCATTTTCCAGATCTAATCATCCATACAGTCAATCCCATCATTCATTTTCCTAAGGCCAATCTTGTACTTTCACAGCCCTATACCACTATTTTCGTAATTTTGTTTTCAAATAGGGCTAATTCTGTAATTGCATTTAGTCTGGTTACTAGAAGGTATGAAAATAGATATTTGTCAGTCTTCAAAAACTTCTTCTATGCTTTTTTTTCACCCGATCTTCTAACAATTTCTCTCTTCTTCTTTTTTTTTCGAATTTTGGAGCGAAAATTGTTGGTAAATGCAAGAAATCCACTTGATCGAAGGTGGCCGTTTGTTTAACGGCGGCGGCGGCGACGGAGGGGGAGGAGACAGAAAGTTACGAGCACACCACCAAGCACTTAAGTGTCCCCGCTGCGACTCTTCCAACACGAAGTTTTGTTACTACAATAACTACAACCTCTCTCAGCCACGTTATTTCTGCAAGAACTGCCGTCGTTACTGGACAAAAGGAGGCGTCCTCCGTAACGTCCCCGTTGGCGGTGGTTGCCGCAAAGCCAAACGCTCCAAAACCAAACCTTCTTCCGAAACCACCGTTTCCGCCACCGCCGCATCTGCACTGCCACATCCGGAGCAACAACAACGGCAACACCAAAACAGCGATCAACGTAAAGCAGATTCTCATTCTAGTACTGAGAGCTCGAGCCTTAATGCAGCAAATTGTAAGGTGGCAGTGACGAACAATAATAACAATAATAGCAACAGCAACAATAACAGTTCTTCAGTCGGCACAACGGAGGCGGCGTCGGCAATTACATCTCGCTCTACGTTTTATGGAAACCCTAATAATTTAGGGTTGGAGCCAGGATTGCTAGAACAAGGATCGGACGGCGGGATTTTTGCGGAGATTGGTAGTTTAACGAACTTGATTACTTCACCAAACAATGAAACACTGTCGTTTGATTTCGGGACTGTATTAAATAGGCCAGGGCAGTGGCAGCCGCAACAAATGACGATGAGCATGGGAGGGGAGGAAATCACAAAGGGATTGCTTGATCAGACGGTGCAGATTGAGCAATCAAATTTGAATATTAAATTGGATAGTGGATTTCAGCCGTTGGATTGGGAAGGGAGTGAAGATCAAGGATTGTTTGGTCTTCCGAGCACCGTTGATCAAACATATTGGTCAGTGGACTGATGAAGATCATCCAACTCTCTATCCCCCGTAAATTATTGCTCACTCTTTTTCCTTTTTTTTTTCACCTTAAATTATTCATTTACTAAAAATGAAAAAAAGAAAAGAAAAAGAGAGCTCTTGGGAAAAACAAAAAGAAAATGAGAAAAAAAAAATTCAAAGAAAACCCCAAAGCTTCTTTTTTTTTTAATTTGAAAAGAGTTATATTGATATATATATGAATTTGACTTTTTTTCTTGATTTTTTTTCTTTTAATACTTAAGTTTTATTTGGGTGATTTTGAATGGTGTTTCCGTTTGATCTTCTCGAGTTTTCCCCCTTAGTTCTTGTAAATATTCTTTTATTGTTTAAGATGGGTTGTCAATTAAATTAATCAAAATTATTAGTGAAAAATACTTTGTTTCATTCATGTAATAAAGCGGTTTTTTAAATTGAAGGTTAAAATGTTATTGAGGTTAAATTCGATTGACATAAATATAATTATTAATACGAGTTTGAGTGCAGTAAAGTATCATGTTATTTTCCTATTTAAAACTTTATTTTACTTAATTTTAAGCATAATTAAGATACAATGCAATTATTCAATACCAATTGAAATTTAGACATGGAAGTAAATTTCGGTTTCTTTAGCATTTGATTTCGTATATTTGATTGGTAGGTTTTGTCTTGTAGCATTGTGCATTTGTTTTGCGATGGAGAAGCTGAGTGTGCGCACTTAGATTGACATCATGACACAATTACGTCATCTGCTATTAAACTAAATAAATGATCAATTTAATTTAATTAAAAGTGTTTAACTCATTAGGTGAGCTTAAGTGATATATATACACACATATATTATATCACCATATATGCATATTTCGTGTTTTCCACGTCTAATCGGTAGCCACCTTCTTGATGGCATTCAAAAGTTTCTTTGAAGAGGGCCAGTTACACCTATAATTTTTTTACCCTCCAAATATATAAATAGTATAAAGATTCATGTTTTGAACATTATAAATATAAGCTATTTTAAATATTAGAATAATTATTTAAGATATTGAAAGTAATTTTTTTCATTTTTAAATTGTTATATAATAGTTTTAGATATTATACCGTACTTAAATTAACAATCAAGTTTATATTTGGTATTAATATTATTTATTTATACTTTAAATTTGATGTGATTAAAAAAATAAAATTATTAAATGTAGTATTAAGGTATATTATGTTTTTAGAAACTATTTATAGATCATCAAATTTTTGAAAATTATAATTATACCTTTTAATTTTATTAAAAATTTAATTAAACTCTCTTAAAATATTATTAATCTCAAAAATTTTCTAAAAAAATTAATTAGCTAGACCCGTATTTTTTAAAATCTCATTAAATTTTTAAAATTTTTAATTAAACTCTCCAAAATTCAATCTCAAAGTTCGTCCCTAATCCAATAAATTACATTGTCTATTAGGATGGACAACAAAAATTTCAAAGTGATTAATTTTTATAAATAGTAAAACATCGATGACATAAAGAAAAAAGGAAATTCAATTATTTTTAAGTAATGGATTTATTAGGTTAAAAACACAAGGGCCAGGGAATTAAGAGCATCTAAGGTGTATATTGTAGAACAATAGCCACGTGGAATCATAATGGATCGTGGAACCAGTCACTACTCACTACCTTAATGGGACCCACACCCTAACTGACCAACTTTCATTCTCGTAATAGCAACAGTCTATTTATAGGAATAGCAAGTAACTACCTTGCTTGCTGTCCGTACACTTCCGTCAATTTTCATGAATATAATAATAATAAACACCGCCCCGCCGTTGTAATTATCATTACCGTTTTCCTTGTTTAGCCATGGCGTGGCTTATTTTCAACCCGAACGACACAACATTGTTGATGTTTTATTGACTGCCATATGGCCTATGACCCAATTGCTCAACAAAAACAATAAATAAAGCTATATAAAAATACTTTTAATAGTTTGTACTTAATCAATGTGGTAAAAATAATGAAAAAGATGATACAAATAGAGTCAGGTAAAAACATATATAAATATATAAAAATTATTAAAACATATTTATGATAGGAGAAAAATATATAAACATGATACAAATATACGAATTTATTAGGTTTAATTTTGATGATGACGACATGGTAAAATGAGGGCCCAATTTAGGTGGGTAGTGCTGGTGGTTAGTAGCAAAGTGGTGACGGAGGTGGGGTCCAAAGGCATGTGGTCCGAAGTCTAAGTCTCACCGCCCCATATGAGTCATGCACCAGATTCTGAACTATGATCATGAGTGATCCCCTACCCTTTCTATCTTTTAAGCATATCCAAGTTGTCATGGTTTGTTTGATTATTATTATTTCAATTTTGAGAGATTTTGGATAAAAGATAAAAATGAAAAAGAGTATGTTGGATTGTTTGATGAGTCATTTAGAATCTATTAAATTGGTTATTGATAAAACGTTATTTGTTTCAATACCTTAATATAAATTATATATATATTTTTAAATATTGATAAATTCGAAATGATACATCAAAGTAAATTTGTTAACAAAATAGGTTAACATCAGAAGAGATAAAATTAGATGTGGCCCATTATTGATATTAGCCTTTGCAAAAAAGAATAAAAACTTGAATTGTAACCATTTCAAATTAAACTTATCCACTAATTGAGCCTTTGAACAATAGGTTTTCAAATTCGGATAAATTCGACACAATGGGAATTAAAATTAAATAATAAAAACTATTTCATTAATTTTAAATAATAGAAAGAGAAGTCAAATTTGATTCAAGGACACCTGTATTTCAAACACATAGGTACAACCTTGAAGGAGGTTGCCTTGTCTACAAAGTCTAAAATTAGGGGGTTATTTTCATCAATCAACCAGGCTATTAGGAAGGGTCTCATGTCTAGATATTAGGCTGGACCACCAAATGCCGCCGCTGATAGAGGCATAGGGCCGGTGGTAAGTGAAAGTTTTCCAGCTGACATCTACCATTACTAATGGTTTTTTTTTTTTAAATCTCAATTAACTCTATTTTACATGAATGATCCTTTCCCTATATGTTAACCTCTTACAACAATATAGCATTTTTATTTGTACTCTTTAGGTTTCGTAATTGAATCATAATCATATTTAAGTTTTTTTTTATATATATATACGTTTCGATACACTAATAATTCATATGAAATACATGAACAACTAAGTTTTAAATTCGTTGGCGGTCTCCTCCTTCCGAGATGCTAAAATGTAATGTTGATGCTTCGAGATTGGATCGAGATAATATAGTAGAGCTTGTTGCTATTATCCGAGATAGTCACGGCCGTGAGATTAAATGCTTCTCTGGGTTTGAAAAAGCTTTTTTATATAGTCCTTGTTTAGTTGAAGTGTTTGCTATCAGGGAGGTTCTCTCATGGTTAAAATCATTGCAATTAGATGATCTGATTATTGAATCGGATAGTCAAGTACTTGTGATTATTGAAGGAGGATTGGGTCTTAGAGATTTGGAGAGCTGGAAGAAGGCAAGTATACTACAGCATATATGGCTTATCCTTACTCAAGCAGGCTCTTTGTGGATTGCTTGGGTTGAGGCATATGTGGTAAAAGGAGAGTCCTTGATGCAAATCCCAATGAAATCAAACAGAAGCTGGCATTGGAGGAAACTTTTGAAGGGATTTGGCACCTAGATATATTGATCAATCAGGAGGTTGGGATCTCTCTGGGCAGAATCAGATGGCTAGTAGGATCTGGTATGGGATAAGGGAAAGAAGTGAAGAGGTTCCATGGAGTAGGTTGCTTTGGTTCCCATTTTGTGATATCTTGACTAGCTATACAGGATCGACTTCCTATAAAAGCAAGGTTTATTCAGAGAGGGATGAATATTGATGGAAGATGCAAATTGTGCTTTGAGGAGCAAGAAACTAGGGACCATCTGTTTTTTGGTTGCAGGTTCTCTAAAGTAAATTGGGAAGGAATTTTGCAGCTCTGTCAATTGCAAGGCAAGCTGGAAATTGGCTGCATGAATTGATGTGGGCAATGAGGAGATTAAAAGGGAGGCATTAATAACTATTCTTTTGAAGCTTGGATGGAATGCTTGTATTTACTGGATCTGGAAGGAACGAAATAATAGACGTTTTACAGCAGTTCAAATGACAGAGGAAGAGGGGCTAAACAGAATTGAAGAGGTGAAATTTTGAGACTAATGGGTACTAATATTAGAAGAATCGATACTGTAAACAATAGATTATGTTTAGCTTGGGGTATACATGATATTAGAGGAAATTATTAGTCATTACTAGTTCATTTCACTGTTTCTATTATAGTACAGAGTTTCTTATGTAGCAAATTTCTGCTTTCTTTGGGTAGTAAAACCACAATGATCCAAATAACAAATGCTTTGTCACGTCTGTCAAATGATGTGTCAAAATTGGGATTGTTGATTAGTACTTGTGATGCTGAAGGATTAATTTCAACATTTTTCCTTCTGTTCGACTAGTCAAGATGCTAATTAGGCAACTCATTCTCTAACTTGAATGATCTTATTATATGCAAACCATTCAAAATGAGATGCTCCTTCCTCATTTATTGCTTATGAACTTGATATTGACAGTATTATAGATTCCATGAGCCAAGCCTGTTAGCTCAGATTTTAATAGTCCTATCTTTATTAATTTGATTTATGATATTTTGCATAGAACGATTTCCTTAAAAAAACTGTTTTACAGTTTTACTGATCAAATCAAAGGTTAACCATTAGATAATTCATTACCCAAATATCTTTCAGATCAGCCAATCAAGGTTTCTTCTGGTTTGCTCATCTCCTTGCGTTGATAGGTGAATGGATCATTTTAAAGATTCATTGACGATGGGCCCAAGATTGCCTTAGCATGGCCAGTGGCATGGATCGCGACTGAAAGTTAGCACCTCGAATGTTGGCCACATGGTGGTGGGTCCTTGACTCGCTCCTTTGCTTTCTGGCCGTTGGTCATTGAACCTTAAATTTGTAGCACTGATTTTAATTTACGCAATCGTTGAGTCAATTTTAGTTGCCAAATTGGGGTCACCCTTTATTTGGGGTTTTCAGAACTTGTGGGTTCAGCAATTATGAACTCAACTAAGTCACCTGAAATTAGTTAAAACCTCCATAGGAGATTACCTGGATGTAGTCGCCACACTTCCAATAATGTATAGTTACAAGAATAAGCCATAGACAGCAATTACCAAGGACAGAAGTCACTCGGTTTGCCAATCTTTATGTTCTGTTCAGTTAAGAACCTTATAATTGCATTTCTTTGCCACCCCTTAAAACTCCTGAATCCACCAAAATGTAGCAGTATTTAGTATATTTGTTCCCCAAGTTTTCTCCACATATTTGGTGGGACTTTAGAGGACCATATCCTCGTACCCGTTTCTGAATATGTGGGTAAACCTATACTAGAAGTTAAATTACATTTTGTTTATTCTATTAAAAAAATGAGTAAACTAATCCTTATATGTTGGATCAAAGAACAAATTGGCCCTTTTAAAAATTGCATCCATTTCTACTGTTAAAAACTGATTTCTGCACCTCAGCATGAGGTGCACATGGCAATCATGTGTCACTGTCTGACTATTTCGTCAGGCATGCCGGTTTTTAACAGTACAAATGGATGAAATTTTTAACAAAAAATACTAATTTTCTTTTTGATCTAATGTATAGGGAATAATTTGACCATTTTTTTTAGTAGAGGGTACAAAATGCAATCTGACTCGTAGTACATGGGCCTCTATGATTCTTTTACCTAACAAATATGAAAAGTCAGAGTAATATACAGATAAACTCACTTGTGATCTAGATGTGCTAGAACTTCTCCTCCAGGGAAAGCCAATTTGGTGGTCTCAAATGCAACTCTGATTGTTTCTCTCCAAGTTCCACCAACAACAGTTGAATTTGTTGGTGATTTTGCTTCTCTAGGATCTTCCATCAATAGAGAATACCCAGGCAGCATATGGCCTATCCAAACACCATCTTTCCTGAAAATTTTGAACCCGGAATAATTTACAGAGCTTTTCATTTAGGGGTCATGCTGAAAACACGAAACAGTTTCCGAAATGGGCTATATGAATTTTAACGGCAAGCGCTAGTTGACAACTATGTTGCTCTGATTGCTCAGTTTCTCTTCAGTACCAGTCGAGTATCTGCCACAAATTCGGACATGGGCATGGAGATATGATTCTCCAAATATATTAAAAAACTTATAATAAGTTGAGTAATACCCATATTGGACACGTATCTGTATCCAATACCCACCTATAAATGCAAGTAAAATAGGTGGTCAACACAGTAAACAGTAAAAATGAATACAACTTCAGAATGCCCAATAAAATCTAAATTAAAACTAGTGTTATAACTATGCTACTTAGACTCAAGTGGGAGAGTCAAACACAGGTGTTTCAACTTTTTCTAAGTTTTTTGAAATATATGGAGGATCATTGAAGGTCAGTAAGTCATTTCTACCTCAAAAAAAAAAAAAAGAAAAAAAGACCTGAATAACACAACATTAGGTGATACTAGAAAATTTGTGTAGTAACTTACCGAACAATATCCATATGCCTAGGTACGTAGTGACCACCGCCTATACCAAGAAGGATTTTGTTTCTATCATTGTCCCTGCATCATCATACTCTTTAATGAACAGCAGAAACAGCAAGTGAATTTCAGAGTATGTGGTTAATCGAAATTAAACTAATGCAAAATTTAGGTGGAATGACAACACTTTCCAATTTAGGTCCTTTTGTTTTCCTTCCCATAGAGATTTTCTTATTTCAGCCGGTCCAGCCCGACCCTAATTACAGTTTCAGTTTGTAACAAAATTATTAAAATATAATGGTAAAAGTATTATTTTAAATACTGATATGGGCTTCTGAGATAGCTTGAGCTTAAGGAAAAACAAAATCTAAATTGTCGCCTGACCTGACCTATAGATAGGTCTAAATACACAGTTCTCATAAAATAAAGAAAAAATTAGAAAAAAAAAAGGAAAAAGAAAAGATATCTTACAATGATGTCAACGCTATCAGATCATGCAAAGCAAATTACAAAATAAATGGCTAGCAGGAAAATACCTGCTCCAGTTTCCAACTGCAATTCTTTCTCCAAGACCCAGTCCTTCCCACACCAACTTCAAACGCCACATTATTAAAATTCAGTCCAAAATAAACAAAAATCTTTGGTTACTTGATGCTAAACCATCCCATGTGCATAAATCGAGCAAATTATCTATGTTATTTGGATTTCGATATGAGCATCGAATATGAGTATGTGTCTAAAGGTATGTTCATTTTCTTTTTGTAAGTTTTTTGATGTATTCGGAGGTTTTTGGAAGATCATATCCCTATATAAATTTCCATATGAATGCCGGATATGGGTGCTTCACGAAAAATGAAGAATTGGAGCAACATAGATGCTATTGTCAAAATAAAAATAAAAAGATAGCATTTCTCAAAGTTATATTAATGAAGTGAATTCAGAAGAGAAGCAAAGGTATAAAAACATACCTTATGGAATGACTGCAACATGCTGGATATAAAGGTCAAATGAAATTTCTTCTGGTAAGTTCAATTATGCATGCTCATGCATTTCATGATGGTGAGTATGAACAAGCTATGCTACTTCGACTCTTTCTTTTCTTAAAGTACTTGTGTCTTACACCCATATCCAATGTTTCTTCAAACATGAACATAGAGATATAACCCTCCAAATGCATAGAAAAGCTTAAAATGATTGAAAATACTTGTGTCGATCACATACCTATATCCGACACATATCCAAATCCGAGTAGTGAGTACTGACATGATCATATTGAAAAAAATAAAAAATGATAAGCATTGCAAATATGCTTATCAATAAGTACTGAGAAGTGAGAAAAGCAACATTTAGTTCTTACCGATAATTTAATCAAGTATTTTGCTTTTATAAAGTTAGTTGCATTACATTTTCTAATGCTTGATTGCAGTCAATTTGGTTCAACTTAGATACCCACCAGAGCAATGGCTTGTGCAGCATCCTGTCTCTTCCAATACTCTTCTGTACTACCTAAGAGAAATCATAAATCCGAATTTCAAAACCACTTCTGTTTGAATATGTATCAAACAAAAGTGTCAAACATGAGTACTTCAAGAAAAATGAAGAGCCAGAGTAACATAAGTTAACAAGGTTTTACCAATTTCCACGAACATGGTTGGCGAATTGATTTCAGGACCATGATGAGTAGCCTCCAATGTGACCTACAACATGATCAAACAACATCAAAAAGGAAAAGGAAAAAAAAAAAACTTGTGCAATTCACACCACCTATAAGTAATTCAGAAGTCTCAACATTTGTAATTATCCAAGTCCATCAGTGGACTAAACAACAATAAAAACTTTTAAAAACTCTTAACTAGGAACTCTAATTTACTAAATTCGAAGCTTCGCCTATTCGGTTTATGAAATCACTTTTAGCAATAGGTCTAGATTTCAATCTTAGCATTTTCAACCATGTTCTTTATCCGAGACCAGCCATTTTTTTTCATTTTCCTGGTACAAAGAAGGTTGCAGTCAGAGAAACAGGAGAAGGGCTACAGATGCTAAGATTTGAAATCCAAGCTTGATAGATGCTACCGCTTAAACATGGTTTCATCAACCAACTAAAATAAGTTTCTGGTTCTTGCCGGCTTCATTTATACCATCATCATCATAAAGCCTTAATTTCCTAGAACAATGTAAGCAATTGTACAATAACAATGTATTGCGTTGAATTACCTCAAACTCAGGAACTAAATTATGTGAATTAGCGATGTTCTTCAATAGTCTAAACCACGGCCCAATCCGGGGGTTAGGTGGTGCAGCCCATCCCGGCTTTCCGCCAGCAATCAAAGCCTCGCCTTCACGAAGGTGCGGCGTGCCTAAAAAACACTTTTATAAGCTTAAGGAAATAAACACCATACTAACAGGGAAAAAAAATCAAGGGAAAAACAATGAAGACCTATGGGGTGAATCGTAAGGGCAGGTCTATTAGAGGAAGCGACATGTTTGCTGAGAAAGACGACGTCGTCGACAGTCTCGCCGGTGGCTTCCTCCCAACGCTTGTCCAGATGGTTCTCTACGACGAGTCGCTTGTCGAGCTTTATAAGCCTCACTTCCTTGTTCGTATAACTCGCAGCATCCTGAAGAGTGATATCGGGGACGAAATGCAAGACTAAAGAAGATAACCGAAAGGAGATTAGAGAAAAATGGAAGGCTGAAAATTGATTGAACCTGGAGAGAGGGGCCGGGGTGCCAGCCGGGCATAGCTAAGAGAGAAGAGGCCGGGCCGATGGAGGCCGGGTCAGCGCTTGTCGCCACAACCAGTGTCACCATGTCTTCGCCACTCGAGCCGTCAAGGTTTCTCAGCGCGCCGTTATTTTTTCCAGGACTGACCCGCCATAACAATATAATAAATAAATTAACCTTTTTAATTTTATTTTTTTTAAATTGTCAAATATTGAAAATTTTCAAACCCCAGCTCAATTCATGAATGATTTTTTAAGTGATAACCTATCATTTTTTTTAAAGAATTTTGAGTTAATACTTTTTCAAAATGTATTCTTTTTATTTATCTTATATTCGGTAAATTATAAGCAATACTTCAAATAAATTATTATTCAGTTTGTAACTTATGCACTTATTTTGAAGATTAAAAATTGTAAATAAATGTTATTATTTAATTTTTTATATAGCTAGTGTGTGAAAATTTGTAATGCAAGTGCATGTATTAAATCAAATAATAATGTGATAAAAATATATTTTCCTCACTATGATCAAATTTTAAGTTGGCAAGTACTAACTATTTAGTTCTTATGTGATACGAATCAATAAAATAAAATTTAATCATTTTAAGTGTGGCTTGAGTTTGAGTTGTGTTAATTACGTTGTTGTTAGGGCTTTACGTTAATTGAAGTTAATATTAATCGAGATCTTAACCTTAATTCTTATCTTCGAAACAATCAAATTTATCAAAATAATACAATTTGATGGCCACACAAACAAAATAAACAAGCATATGACTATATAAATAAGTAGTAATGATAGAAACAATTGAAAATAAATTAAATTAATTAACTAAAAAGTAAGATTGATCATTGTTGTAAGAAATATAGTTAGTTCATGTTAATGTTAAGTTGTGTGAAAACCACATTAGAAGAGATTCAAAATAAATTTCCATTAATAAAGAGTAAAATAATAATAATTTAAAGAGAAAATAGTTGTAAATTTTATACTGAGCACTCTAGATCTCTTTTATCTTTTTGTAAGCTTGAAGTTTTATTCGTGCAACAGAATTGTTCATTAACCTCCAAGTTAATTTAATACTATTTTCCTTCTTTTTTTTTCTATGAATCATGTATTCCCTTGCTTAGATGTAGAAATTACAAAGGACTAGACTATTTGCTATCAGAAGTTTTGAATTGAAGATCGTGCTTTATTATAAAGTATAAAGAGAAAAATAGTAAGTAAATCTAATTTAACTCTAAAAATATCAAAATCATATAAAATATAATTAATTCAAAAAATTATAAAATATAATAAAAACTAACATAATTACTAAAATTATTTTCTAAAATACTGTAAAAATTATACTAAAATAACTCCAAATAAAAAAAAAGTTATCAATCCTCATATGTATTAGATTTATAATTTAATGTATTACTGTCTATTAATAAATTGATCTCAAATTATATTTAATTCTTAGTCTGATAGTTAATTTTTTTTGTCAATAATAATACCTAAACTATTAAATAATAATTTAAGTTTATTTAACCAAAAAAAAAGATTTATTTGAAGAAGAAAACATTACCTTTTTTTCCCTTTAAAAACTTTCTCTATATTTACTTTTTCTTTGAAGAAAACATTGCCTCTTAACCCAACTCAATCTAGACCGAGGAGAAAATGTTGTTTTGGAACCGACTAAAGTCAGACCTAATCCGAACCGGGCCCAACCGGGGGATATTTGTGAAAAAGGAAACTAAAAGTCCCCGCCAAATTCCCTAAGCTACCCTTTGTCCCTGCCGGGATTATATCTAATTGTTTCAAATTGATAAAATTGAAAGCGTGCTGAACAGAACATCGTAGAAATTAATGTAAAAGTTCATGGCGGTGAAGGAAATCGAAGTCCGAACACTGAGTGGTGAATCCACCACCATTACCGTATCTCCAGAAACAACAATTAACGATCTCAAACATCTCTTGAAACTTTCTTTCGCTCCCGCCACTTCGTCTCCCAATTTCCACCTCTTTTTCAAGGTATGAAGTACGAACAAATCAACATTTCTTATTCCCACTGTATTAAGCTCAATCGTTTTTTTTTTTGTTTGCAGGGCACTAAATTGAACTTGCAATGCAAAGTGAGTAGCCTCGCCTTTCAGTCTGGTGAATTCTTTGTTTTGATTCCATTTACTAAGAAAAACAAGCCTCAAGTCGAAAACCCTAGCTTTTCTAACGACGCAAGCGCTGCCTCAAGCTTTGCGGATTCTACTTATTCTGATATGATGCAAGAATTCTCATATTTACGCGACAATTCGAGAAAGTTTAGTGAAGGTAATAATAACAATAGTAATGGTCATGGTGATGATGATGATGATTCCTTTAAGAGTAGAAGAATACAAGGAGGAAATATTGATAAGGATGAGAGAAATGAGGGGCATCCTTATGATTTATTGTGGAATGTATTGCGGTCTTCAGATAGGGATTTGTTCGAGGAGAAGAATTGTGAGAAGTTTGTCGAGGTTTTACAGTCCATGAATTGTTTGTCCAGTCCATATTCTGGGAAATGTATGCTGTTAAGTGAGGCCATATTCCGGACTAGTGATGATCATGCTTCTTGTTTGTGTCCTACTTGGTTGAGGGGACTTGTGGAGGCCTTTGCTTTATTAAGCATTTTGTGGGCGTTTCTTCAGCTGCAAACAGAGAGAATGACTACAAGTCGTTTGAAGCAAGTTCTGGGGCATTTAGAAAAATTTGGAGTTGGGATTTGTATGGAGGACATAGAGCATCTTTCTGTTCTTTGTCCTAAGGTTTGTTTCTCTCTTAGGTTATATAGACCACCTCTTAGTCAAGTTTCTAGCTGATACAAAGCCCATCCATCAATGTTCCTTGTTGGTGACTTAAGATTGAGATACTTTCATGCTAACTTTAGACATGTGTACTGGTTTCCACATGCTTTTCCATTTGGATTAAGTGGATAGGGTGACTTAAAAAGATGAAGTAGAAGGATTGTGCATGATAATTGCTGTATAACTATTGGAAACTTTTATCTAACTGTACATGTTGCATTTTGGGAGGGAATTTTCCCTCTGGCTAAAGTACCTGTGCTGTTAGCTACCAAACCTGGTAGTGCATGGATAGCTAAAGAATGCATACTCACATGTATGCAGCTGTGTAATCATGGATAAAATTGTTTATTGCTTATTATCTTTGAGGGGTCTTTGTATATGGATCCACTTTTGTGTCGTTAGGTATTCTTCCCTAGTATTCTTTTGATGATGCCTTGCATAATTTGTGTGGTTTAACTTTATGTTTGACTTCATTGTTCTTTTTGAAAAGTAAACAAGAAACGGGGGGCAAGTACTCATGAAATCTAATGAAATCTAATGTTAAGTCTCGGAAATTTTATCCTTGTTCTTCTTGTGTGCTTTATGTCACAATTCCTTTTCAACTTAGCTTTCTCTGGATGTTTGTGTGGCTGTACAATTTGTAGTCATATTTCACAATATTGAATTTCTTTAATTATATTGTCATCCCTTAACTTGCTGTGACAATGCTCTTGAAGCACGTTTGATTTTTATCTGTCAAATAGTGCTCGTTTAGAGCTTCTATTTCTTTCACATGCTGGAGTAAAGCATTTCATTGTGCTTATCTCAGGTGGTGTATTTTGTAAATAATGATATGGAGCCTAAAAATTTTAGCAATGCACTTGTTATCACCCATTCTTCAACAAAGGAGGCAGACAAGTTTGCCAGCAAGCTTGAAGCTGGTATTACTGAACATAAATACATCTTCCGTTTCTTTTGGTTAATTTTAGATAAGCTTCCAAGCTAGTAAAACATTTTGGACTGTTCAACCTGCTTGTTCACAGGTAAAACATGCAGGTCTCTTTCAAAGATTTTTAACTTAATGAAGAAATGGGAGAGTTCATTCAAAACTAGCTTGTGGGAGACTATCAAGTTGTTAATGGTAATATAAACCGCTTCCAATCCTGATTTTGTTTCTGTTTATCCAAAGCATATATAAATATTTCCTTTGTCGATATTCTAGTGGTTCTTAGGAAGCTTGAAATCTACGAGGACATGTTTATTAAATTGATTTGATGAGCTCTTTTTTCCCTCTCCTTACTTTCCTGTGTGGCAAGTATTAAATTTGTCAAGCCTTTCCACAATGTCTTTTGTTTCTATTGTAACTCCACCTAACATTAAAGGATGAGTCTGATCCATCATCCATCTATTCTCACAGTTGTTTCTGTAGCTTTCAAATGACAGATAATATGAATGACATGATTTTCTGTTTTGGGGCAAGTTGATTTTACATGTATGTATCCGTTGATTTTTTTTTTCTTTTTCAACCATAGCATTTTATGATTGAAAAGTTCACTGTTACCAAATAATATGCGCTTCAGGTTCATAACTAGCAAGGGACAATTTTCACTGTCAATATCCAATGGGGAAAGTATCATTTCTTTCCTCCGGATAATCTTGTAGCACTTTCATATTATTGATTCACCACTTCCAGTTTCTTGACTGCCCCTGCATTATGTTTTCAGCTGTAGGCATTTAACACACTTTTTCTTTTTCCTATTATGAATAACTGAATAATTATCTTTGTTTTGTGCAGTCTAAAAAGAATTATGAGAATCTGCTATCATTTTCCTTAGAGGATTTGCTTTTATTTGTAAAGAAAGGTGATTATGTTTTGGAAAGAAATGAAGCAAAACGGGCAAGGAGAAGCAGTTCCTCTGCTTCGAATTCTCATTCAGTCAAACGACGATGTCATGTATGTGCCAGTTCACACTCAGTACATGGTTATGGTGCTTTTTCAAGATCTAAATTTTATCTTTGCATAACAAAAAATGTGAAAAAGGAAAAAAAAAATGAAAATATAGATAATTTACCCTTGAGCTGAGTGAAATAGTATTTTCTTGCCATATTGGGGTTAAATTGTGTCAAATACTTAATTTACATATCAATAACCTTTATTCATGCTGTTTGGCTATCATAGTTTCTCTAGCTCATATGTTATGTAAGCATTAGAAGTTATTATTTGTTGGAGATCATGAATTCTTTACGATAGGCTTAGAACAACATTTGAAGGTCAGTTTTGGGCTGTCTTTGACCTTTCTGTTATTAATATTTTAAAACTGTTTTTGAAGTCTAAGGGACTTGTATCATCATAACACCCTCTTGATTTAGCAGGATACAAGTCAATTGCTACCATCAGAAATGGTTGAGCACCTCAGAAAGAGCATTGGATCAGATGGACAGGTTATCTTCTACACTCTGTTTGGGTTCTCGGAAAGAAATATTTCTCCGATTGAATTTCGTAGCCACTGGTAGGAAGGCTGCTGTGCGAATATAATGGGTTTATTTTCTCAAAAACAGCTTTGGGATCTTGTACATTCTTTTGCCTCAGTGTCAAATCGCCCTAACATGCTAGCATTTTTATTGTCTCTTATTTGAAAGAATTCTTCTAATTGTCTCTTTATTTATAACTGATGCAGATGGTGCATGTTGAAAAAATTGGTGCTAGGAAAGGTTCCTATGTGGAGATACCTAATGAACTCTCAGACAAGTCAAAATCTGCCCTTAAAAGCATTGGAATCAATAAACTTTACAGCCACCAGGTATGGATTGTTTCTACCACTGCTATCCTATTAAAGGTAAGATCTTGCATATGTCTGAGCCCTTGCTGCCTTTACAGGCAGAGTCAATAATGGCATCTCTTTCAGGGAAGAATGTTGTTGTAGCAACAATGACATCTAGTGGAAAATCTGTTTGTTATAATCTGCCAGTTTTGGAGGCATTGTCTCATAATTTGTCGTCATGTGCACTTTACTTGTTTCCCACAAAGGTTTGTTGCTACTAGGCTTTTCAATTTTATGAACACGGTCCATGGGCATTATCTCTATTGACAATTTTTTCTCCGATGCAGGCCTTAGCTCAAGATCAACTAAGAGCTTTGTTAACTTTGACAAATGGGTTTGATTGTGGCATAAATATTGGGGTATATGATGGTGATACTTCTCAGAAAGAAAGGACATGGCTTCGAGAAAATGCTAGATTGGTATATTAGCTAAAGTATCAGCTGTCTCAAATGTAGAGTTAGTCTTTTCCATCCCTTCCCCCCAGTTGTCATTTAGCTGTCTTTTATCTAAAGCCCTTGCCATTTTTGCATGCAGTTGATCACAAATCCCGATATGTTACACATGGCAATCCTGCCGTTACATAGACAATTTAGTCGAATATTATCAAATCTTAGGTGAGATTCATCAGAAAACATTCTTTACACTATATCTTGAGTCAAATTGTGGCCCGTTTAGATGTGATGTTCCTATTTATTACTTTTTCATCACCAAATTCTATCTTCTTGTCGTAAAGTTTTGTAGTGATTGATGAAGCTCATGCTTATAAGGGGGCATTTGGGTGCCATACTGCCCTTATACTAAGAAGACTTCGCAGGCTTTGCTCTCATGGTAATAAAAAAGAAATTTAGGGATTCCTACTTATATATATCCTCTTTTTTCCCTTGACTTGGTGAGGTCGATTTTGTAGTGTATGGAAGTGATCCATCTTTTGTTTTCTGTACGGCAACTTCTTCAAATCCTCGTGAGCACTGTATGGTAAGATTCTTAAAGACTAGTCTTTTCATTTGCTTTTATTTCTATTACTGCATGTTCCCGTTATGATGGTTCTTCTTTTGTATTTTGGTGCTTCTGATTAGGTTGGGCCAGCATGATCTACAACCTTTATATTTATTCACTGAATTGGAATATTTTTTTCTGATGCTTCAGGAACTTGCAAATTTGTCAACGTTGGAGCTGATTGAAAAAGATGGAAGTCCTTCTTCGGAAAAGTTTTTTGTTCTCTGGAATCCTGTTTTACCTTTGAGAACCGTGGGTCTTTTTGCTAATATTGTTGTCTTTTCTATTTTGCCATTGCTTTGCTTGGGTAGGTTATGATATATACCTACTAATACTGTTAAATTGCAGGAGCTAGATAAAAGTGAGTTTGGCATAGATGGTAGAAACGCTTCTGATAAGAGTTTGAGGTTTGATGATATAGTCTTCTCTCTTCCTTGAAAAGAATGATGTTTAAGGGTCATAAGTTGTTATTCATTTGCATATCATAATGATGTTTCACTTTCTTGCTCAGCCCAATCTCAGAAGTTTCCCATCTTTTTGCGGAAATGGTTCAGCATGGACTTCGATGTATTGCTTTTTGTAAATCCCGTAAACTTTGTGAGCTAGTTTTATGTTATACGTATGTCTCACTTCATGATTTGATCATATACTAGTTATTCTTCAAGCTGTTATCCTATGCAAGAAAATGGTGTATAACTGTATTCATATCATATACTATCCAGGCGTGAAATTCTTGAAGAGGTGGCTCCCCACCATGTCAATTCCATATGTGCCTATCGTGCTGGTTATGTTTCTGAGGTCAGTTTAATATTTGTGGTAATTATTGTCAATAAATTTTGACAATGATGTTGATGGCATGCCTAAGTTACACCCTTGCTTCTTTGAATTCAGTTTTTGTTTGCTATAAATTTTTCTCAACATGGATTCTTGTCTTAGGGCTAATATTGTTATCCTACTTAAGTCTTGACTTTTCTTTTTGGTTCATTAAATTTCGGTGAGAGTCAATAATTTATTTATGAAATAGTTTTCTAGTTTTCATAATTATCTTGTTTAGTGCAAATTTGCATTTGTTGGAAAACAGGAGTTAAAAACTGTGACCTATGATTCTCTTTATTTTAATATCTATTGACTATGGAGCAGGATAGGAGGAGGATAGAGAGTGAATTTTTTGGTGGAAAGCTTTGTGGTATTGCTGCAACAAATGCGCTTGAATTGGGAATTGATGTTGGACATATT
Organism: Gossypium hirsutum; assembly: GCF_007990345.1. Classification (NCBI taxonomy): domain Eukaryota; kingdom Viridiplantae; phylum Streptophyta; class Magnoliopsida; order Malvales; family Malvaceae; genus Gossypium; species Gossypium hirsutum. The sequence continues at coordinate 3,067,337 of NC_053447.1, read as the reverse complement.
GATGTTACTCTGCATCTAGGATTTCCTGGTAGTATTGCAAGGTATGGTGCAAATTCATCATCATTTGATTTGTACGAGTATTATTTTCATAATTTTTAATTGGGGGTGTTTCTCTTCTGAATTTAGCCTATGGCAACAGGCTGGTAGGTCTGGCAGAAGAGAAAGGTCGTCTCTTGCTGTGTATGTTGCATTTGAGGGGCCTCTTGATCAATATTTTATGAAATTCCCTCAGAAATTATTCTGTGGTCCAATTGAGTGTTGTCATATTGATGCTCAAAACCAGCAGGTATTTTGTTTTCAGCAATTGAGATATTAATTTATGTTAGAGGTTCCAACAAATGTGCAAATCAATGCTGAGGTGCTCTATTCATTCAGGTGCTTGAGCAGCATCTGGTTTGTGCAGCTCTTGAACATCCATTGAGTTTGCTTTACGATGAAAAATATTTTGGCTCTGGTCTGAGCAAAGCCATAAATGCTCTTAAAAATAGAGGATACTTGACTTCTAATCCTTCAAATGATTCTTTGTCTAAAATATGGAGTTATATGGGCCATGAGGTAAGACACTTATGTTTAGGTTTGATAGCTGGTTTACTTCTTACTTTTGATGACTAAATATTTTCTTACACCCTGTCCTTTCAGAAAAGGCCTTCACGTTCAATCAGTATACGAGCAATAGAGGCAGAGAGATATATAGTAATAGATAAACAATTGAATGAAACCCTAGAAGAGATTGAGGAAAGCAGGGCTTTCTTTCAGGTGTAATTTTTTGATGCATGACAAGTTCACACTTATTTATGGACTAAAATATTGAGAGATTTTATTTAAAATACTATATAAAAGAAAATATTTGTAGATTTGTTTTATTTATCCAATGCTTGGTAAAGTAGTAGCTTATGCATACAGAACTTATTCTGATTCTTCAGTAGCTTATGTTGATGATGAATGCAGCTATTGAGAATTGTTGTTAAAGAAGTTGGCCCCTCTTATTTCTCATTTCTTTCCTATCCCTAGGAATCCTCTATTTTCGGCCTTGTCCTTTGATTTGCCTTTCAAATCTCTTTTTCTTCCTCTATTTCTCTGTCAAATTTTATTTTCCTACCCTTTTCCATATCACTTCAGGCGTGCTTTTTCTCTTATTTAGAACTTAATTAAAAAAAAAAAGACTTATTCATTTCATCAGACCCTTGTGTATTCTCTTTCGTCATAGTTTATTGGTTGTTCCTAATTACTTCTACATGTATATACAGTGAATTTGTTCTTTCTTCACTCCTTTTGTTGAGTTTCTTTTATAATTGTTACTATGACACAGGTATATGAAGGTGCTGTTTACTTGCACCAAGGGAGGACCTATCTGGTGAAGGATTTGGATTTATCGAGAAAAATTGCTTATTGCGAAAAAGCTGTCATGGACTATTACACAAAGACTCGGGATTATACAGACATACATATTGTTGGTGGTAAAATTGTAAGTCAGACTTCTTTTTCTCAAATTTGTTGAGGTGCTCACACTTAAACTTTGTGTTTCTGATAAGATGTTTGAAGTTGGTATTGGCACCTCCTTAGTCCTTTCCTAGCCTCATAGTTTTTAAATATAAAAAATGGCTGTAGGACTAGGTGTACGAGAGAACTTTATTACCTGATTTGACTAACATTGAAATACACTAAAAACTAAATAGCAAAGAAAGGCAATCTTTAATGATTGAAGATAAGTTTCATATCGGACATAAAATTGAAATGAACTGAAACGATATATTTTGCTATCAGATGTCCTCTTTTTCACCTTCTCAACATAACTTTTGTTGGAACTGGTATGCGAAAGCTTCACCTGCCATTCATCTTGGTTTTCCTTAGGCCTATCCAGCCCGGGTCTCAAAAGATCAACTCCCAAAAACAACAGCTCAAGCAAATCCTTGCAGTGTAACAACTACTTGGTTTGGTTTCTGCCGAATACGTAGGGGGAGCAACCAAGTCTTGGACACTGTTGATCTTTCTCTGCCTAGATATTCATATGAATCACAGGTTCTTTTAGGATCAATATTAACCATTTTTTATTTCAATTTGATTTTTGATAATCGTTTGGTAACTAGTATGCCTTATTTATATCAATTCACATGCTTGCAGGCAGTTTGGATTAGTGTTCCACAATCCTTAAAAATAATAGTAGAGAAGAAGTACTCATTCCGTGCAGGTCTGCATGCTGCTTGTCATGCGGTTTTACATGTTGTACCATTGTAGGTATTTTATATGTAAGATCTTTTCAATATCTCAGCCTTTCATATAAAAATGTTGAGCTCTATTTAACCTTTTTGAGCCTTTCTTACCAATGAACATTAGACATTGGTGCTCTTTTTGATCTTTTTTTACTTTTTCTTTTAATAATTCCCTGTCGTAGATATATGAGATGCAATTTATCCGACTTGGCTCCAGAGTGTCCGAATCCTTATGATAGCCGTTTCTTTCCTGAGAGAATTCTATTGTATGATCAACATCCTGGAGGGACTGGTGTCTCGAAACAGGTAATGTAATGCTGGAGTCTTACTTGACAGTACTACTGGAAAGCTACGGATCTATATTTTTGCTTGAAGACTTTGAAGCATGCGAGTGAGTGTTACTTTGAATTGAAATTTGAAATAATTTCATTTTGTTCAAAATCTGCTAAAAGTGTTGGGTTATTAGAAACTTGATGAAAGATAAATCCTTTAACTTTATCTAAGGTACAGTGGCTTACAGTAAAGCAAGGGCCTCTTCACCTTCTGTCAATAGATTTTAGATCTGGTAGCCATTATAAAATATCACCTTATGGTATATGCTGCTTGCTGTTTGATGCAATTTTGAACTTAATCATCATAGATTAGTAAATAAGTGGAATAAGGCAATTGCATGTTTTCCATGGAATTGGAAGTTTTTATGCAAGTTTATGGATGCTTGGTTAGTTGAATCATTATCAAGAAAAATTCTACTTTGAGTCAATTTTTAATATGAAAAGTGAAAACATTCAAATATGCGACAGATCCAACCATATTTCACAGAGCTTTTGCATTCTGCTTTGGAACTTCTCACATGTTGCCACTGCTCATCAGACACAGGTTGCCCAAATTGTGTTCAGGTTTGCCTTAATTCTCAAGTAGTTTATTTATTTATTTGTGGTTCTCACCACCTATTTTATCCTGATTCTTTAGTTTTTCCTAAAGCACCTATGTCCGGCACTTGTGTCTGACATATATTCTAATATAGGTATGGAGGTTAAATCTACCAAATATATGGAAAACTTAAGTTAATCATACCCATATCTGGCACTCATCTTGAGTCTGGTAACATAGCAAACACACCACTCTAATAATTTATGTGTCTTGTTGATTTCAGAATCTGGCTTGTCAAGAGTATAATGAGCTAATAAACAAGGATGCAGCCATCATAATTATAAAGGTTATACTCTCTAAACCAATGGATTTAAACCTGCTGCTTTTAGGTAAGACTGACTACTGAACTCTTGTTTGTTCAGGGTGTTTTGGATGCAGAGAAAACATATTTTGAAGGGCACCCCGATTCAACACCCAGTTGTTGAGAACAGAAAACAAAAGATTCAACATTATAAGTAAGCAACATTGGCTGATTTTACATGTTGACTTGCATTGCTTGTTCCTACGATCTGCTAGATTTATGTTGCTCCAGCTTTTCTTTTAGTAAAAACCTATGCTTGACACGCATGGATGTGGATACCGTGATATGGTCTTCCAATGACCTTCTAAACACATGAAAATCTTGAACAATATTGCTAGATCTCCTTCACCTACGTATCCCATAGACTTCCAGTTAATTTTCTTTTGTACACCAGACATTTTTTGCTAACGTCATCTAATTACAGTAACACGTTTTTTGGGTTAATTAAATTTCATAATTCAAAGGAGTGCCGAAGTTTTGTTTCAGGTTCACGTTAGGACCTTGCAGTAGATACAATCCCGGTATTTGCGTCATTCTCATATAACGTTGAATTTATATAAATTGACATGTTATAATAATTATTTTGTATGAAGTTTGATATGTTCATCTTGTTCGTGTTTGGTTTTTTGTTATTTTTCTTTTTAGTGTTAGTATCGTAAAATAGTGTCATCTTTAAATGGGTGCCATCAACCTTGCTATCCCATCAGTTGAGTTGGTTTCATAGGCGATTTAGCAGGGAGTGGTGTAACTAAACTGGAGCTAGCTCTGGTTCATGCTTGGATTTGCTTGCTGAACCAACCGTGTTTAAGTTTAAACCAAAGTTCCCTTTAATTTATTAATCTCACCTCTTTTTTCAAAGCTCCAATATAATATAATATAATAATGCAAAGTTTTTCTTTATACAATATAATTTCGAAGTCACACAAGTAAATTTGTGGGTCGAACCTTGGTCTCAGGTTTACGTGAACTTTCTTTCTGCCAATAAGTCTACCGCTTGAGTTAAACAGTGCGAAGTCTATGGCAGTTTGTATTCTGTTTATTATTATTATTATTATTATTATGAAAGCTTATAAACAATATTAAAATAATATTTTTTTTATATTTTATTATTAAACTTATTTTTAATAAAAAATAATTTGGACGACTCTAATGAGAAAATTTACAGGATCAGCATTGAAATTGTCATTTTTGTAGCCTAAATCTATAACATATATATTAAAGTATTTTTTTCACAAGAAAAGTATTAATGGTTATTTTATAAATTACTATTGCAAATTTCAAAGATTGAGTTTTATTTTAAACTTTAAAGAATCAACGTCTATTGAAATTTGAGCTCTTTAATTTGATCCTCGGAGTTTAGTGAGGTGTCATGCAAATTATTTTAAAGTTCTTTTTATCAGTGTTAATTGAAAAAATAAATATAAAATGTGGTAAATTTTTAAACTTTTATGGATTAAGAAAAACAGTATCAAATATAAAATTTAAAAATAGAAGGCATGAACTGAGATTATGTCAGATAAAAAAACTAACCATAGTGTCTTACTCATCACATGCTTAGAAAATGAGAAAACATCATCCATATGCTTTTATATTTACTACCATTTTCTATTAGATTTCAGAGAATGTAATTACTAAATTGATAATGAAAATATTTTAATACCGAAAACTTCTGCAGGATTGAACCAAGTGCGGGCTTGGAATTTGGAATTATGTTTAATATATATATCATAAAAATATATATATGATATGAAGAGATAATACAAATAGGATATTGTGTCATAAATTATTATAGCATCAAATATTGAAATATTACATATAAATATAAAAATTTTAAAATGATAATAAAAAAAACAAGATGCAAACATAATAGAAATATATGAACAAGGCAATTTGTTTATGGTCGACAAATAGTTTGACCCATACAAGTAGATCTGACCATTTGTATATTTATATTGTTTAAAGTATTATATATTTAGATAAAATTTTGATGTATTAATACTTCATTTTTATAAGATTTTGGTACAATCATGTATCAACAAGTTGGGTTCAACTTTCCTTTTCCATACTATATTTTAATTGTTTTTATTTCTTTAATTACATTGGGTTTAAATTTATCACCTCTATATTCTAATTTCTAACTTATTGTAAGGTGATTGTTATTTGCACAAGATTAATTAAGTTAATAGAGCATGTGGCGCATTTAAAGAATTTATGATACCTAGGAAGCTCTTGTCGTAAATAAAAAAAATGACGGGTTCTGATTGGTGTTTAAAACAATAGAGAATCTTGATTTGGTGAATTTTTAAAAATGATCTAATTTTTAAAAAAAATTCAAGTTGATTAGAATGATATATTTTGCTACATAATTATTAAATAATTTTTTTAATTCCAAAAACTTTCCAGCAAATTTAATAGAATTTTTTTTAATAATGTTAATAATTAAATTTAAATTTTTAAATTAAAAAAGCATTCATCTCATGCTAATTTCTTGAGTTAAAAAGATACAAAAGAGGGAGAGGGCATTTCGTGAAAGAATATTTGTGCTAATTTCTTTTGTTACTTTGACTAGCCTTCCCATTGATCTAAGCTGTTTGTACTGGTTTGGGTATGAGTCTATATTTACTTTTTTGAATGTCAAATTGTAGAATGTCAGGTATTAATAAATTTATATAAAAATATAAAAAATAAAACAAAAAAATGTCCCTAGTTGATGCATGATGGTTTGTGATCCCAATTTAATTAGAGGTTAGTATAGTTTAGATAGCAAATGGGTTTTAATTTAAATTCAATGTTTGTTGAAAATAATTTAATAATCAATTGAGCCCTTAATCAAATTTAAGCAATCGATTAAGCCATTATCCTTTGACACCATTAACTTCATTATGTGGCATATTAAGATTATACCATGCGGCACATCAAGGTTGTGCCATGTGGCAAAATAAAATAATTTTTGTTATATTTGTTTAAAAAATTCCAAAGTATTAAAAATAGAAAAAAAATTTAAATAGACTTTTTTAAAATTATTAAAAGTGGTCCTCAATATCTTTAAGCTCATTGATAAGGTCTTCTCGATTATATACAACATTTTTTAACGACTCTGTTAACTTCACATTTGATTTAATCCTAGATTTAGACTCTTTTCCACTAAAATCTTCTTTTACATTATCATCATCCACTGTATTCTCAACTTGTAAACTTGATTATTTACTTTAAAACCATATTACCTAAAAACCTACCATCAAAAAATGGAGGAAATCAAAAGGCCATAAATAGAATTGGGTTTTTTTTTTAAGAAAAAAAAAACACACCATTTTTATTTCAACGTAAAGCAAATAAAATACCCAAGCTGGACTTCAAAAAGCGCTTTCGTGACCCCTACTTCGTGGCGGCAGCAACCAGCAGACCTTAAATAACAAAGCTTGAAGATCAAGTATATAGAGAGAGCGGAGAGTAGGTCCGAAAATTTTTATAAGAAGCTTTTTATAATTTTAAAAATTCTAAATTTTATTTTTAAATGATTTTTCTGTTATTTTTTTTATATTTTTAAAATTTTATAAATAAATATCATAAAATTATTTGATTTCCCCACGTGACACAACTTTGATGTGCCACGTGGTAAAGTTAACGGCAAATTAATAGGCAAAGACTTAAATAATTACTTAAATTAGAGTGAAGACTCAATTGAATGTTATTTTCAATTAATTATCATATTATTTTCAAAAGGCTTTTTTATATAATAGATCTAAACTCAATCATATGAATTCATATTCATATATTGTAGAGAATACTAAAATCTGACCGACCCGCTATTCTTATCATACTTTTAGTTAAACTAAAATAAATGTATAATGAATAATTATTTCTCTTTAAAAAGTTAATTAAATTACGTAAATTAAACCCTATAATGAAACGATATTTACTCGATAAATAAATACTACCGAAAGAAAAAACCTGTAAGAGTTAAAAAGGGAGGGGGGAGTTTTATAGATTTAAGACAGAGGAGAGGTGGGAATAAAATGGGGTGGGCTATAGCACTCCATGGAGGCGCCGGTGACATCCCACATTCTCTGCCACCAGACCGCCGCCTCCCTCGTGAAGCTGGTCGCCGCCACTGCCTTGACGTTGGCATCGCCGCTCTCAAAGCCCATAAGCACCCTTTGGATGTTGTTGAACTTGTGGTATTTGCTTATGTTACTGTATTAAACTTTTCTCCTTTTCGCTTTACTTCTGTATTCTTTGAGTGCTTCTACGATCTGGGTTCATGCCAAATAACTACAGCTTCACTTGTTTCTTTCTCATATATAATTGGTGACAATGGAGTCCCCAAAATGATCAAATGGTTGGTGTTTAGATTATAAGTAAATATGGGGGCATTTTTAATTGTAAAACTCTGCAACTCCGATACAAAGATGTACATATAAGTAAATGTAAAATGATGTTATTTTGATAACAGTGTTAGTGATGCATGAAAACCGAATAAATCTAAATTTCATATTTTTTTTTTATTTATCCCTTTGTTAATATTGGGCACATGTATATATATAGGTTCGTGAACTGGAAAACTACCCACATTTCAATGCTGGGAAAGGATCAGTGTTAACTTCATCAGGCACGGTTGAGATGGAAGCTTCGATAATGGATGGAAAGAGCAAGAAATGTGGGGCTGTTTCAAGTCTCAGCACCCGTTGTTAATGCCGTATCACTGGCAAGGTTAGTCATGGAGAAAACTCCTCATATATATCTGGGATTTCATGGTGCTGAGGCCTTTGCTAGGGAACAGGTAAGTCACATTTATCATGTTTGCTTTTAACTTTTTCGTTTTGACACTCTTTTATGGGTTATTTATTTTTGTATCAAATTGCTCAGGGTGTTGAGACTGCTGACCCCAGCTATTTTATCACTCCAGAAAACATTGAAAGGCTTAAGCAGGCACAAGATGCTAACAGAGTTCAGGTATTTTCATTTTTGATAGCTTTGGTATGCTTCAAGATATGCTTATCGGATATAGACCTGTGAAAAACTTCCATTAAATTTAATATACTCATATGATGGTCATATTTAAACCCAAATAAAATAGGTCAAATTCCTGTTAGTTTACTCATCTTTGTAGCCTAGCTTCAATACTGGATTCCTATCTTTTACGAAGTATTGTGTTTAGTATTCCTATCAAGTATGCTTTTGGATATGAATATAAAGATATTATCCTTTAGTGATCTTTCAAGTTATGTTAGTTTAATCTTTCAAGTTCAATTTTTCAAACTCGGGTTTGAATTTTGAAGTTCACATTATTGAATTTATGAACTAAAATATATATATATATATATATATATATAAATGATACTTTGATCATAAAAATATGAAGATATGAGCATATATATGCTAAAGAAAAGACTTTTTAAAAAAATTCTACAGACTAGTGCTGAAAACATAGCACTAGTCAACACTTAAATTCTTTGGTTTTTAAGCCTTTTTAACTTTGTTTAAATCTGCAGATTGATTACACCCAACCAGTTCAAAAAGAGGCGAAGGATGCTGCTGCTACAATTCCTAATGGCGATAGCCAAATTGGTACGGTTGGATGTGTGGCGGTGGACAGCGAAGGAAATCCGGCTTCTGCAACATCCACTGGTGGACTAGTGAACAAAATGGCGGGTCGAATTGGCGATTCTCCAATAATCGGTGCAGGGACTTACGCCAACCATCTCTGTGCAGTTTCCGCAACCGGAAAAGGCGAAGCCATGATCCGTGGCACTGTCGCAAGGGATGTCGCTGCTGTTATGGAATTCAAAGGTCTTTCGCTCAAAGAAGCTGCGGCTTACGTTATAGACCAAGTTCCGCCGGGCAATGCTGGGTTGGACGCTGTGTCATCGACTGGAGAAATCGCCACGGTGTTCAATACTACCGGAATGTTTCGTGCTTGTGCCAGTGAAGATGGATATTCAGAGGTTGCCATATGGGATTCTCCATTGAAGTAAGCAATTAATATGCCTTTTAATTGTTTGCGTTTATGTCCCTTAGAAAAACTGGGAAATTGCTCTTAAACAACATTGATGAGTTCATGTAGTTTATAGACAAGATTCGGACATCATTTGGTTGCAAGTGTGCTAATATTTTTTAGGGTAAATTCCATAAATAGTCACTCATCTTTGGTGAATTTTCTCTTTTTTTTTCCACTAAATTATGAAAAGTTACAATTTGGTCACTAATGTTATCGAATTATAACGATTTGGTCACTCATCTGTTAACAGTAATTGAAAAATAAGGTGACATATTAACTCAATGATTAATGTTTAATTTGATCCTTGAACTATAATTAAAACATCCAATTTACAACGTTCAATTATAGTGCCAGATTTTGTGGGGTATTTTTTGTCACGTAATCATGTGTCTTGAAATGAAAACAATTGTAGTGATGCTTAAATTAATAGTGGCCCAAATAACAAAATTTCCTTAATTTTGTAACTTTATTGAAAATAAATTTTTTATACATTTTAATTATTTTAATTTGTATGTAAATATAAAATCGATAATTAAACTGATCAAATTACCTATTCTTTATTCAAGGATAGTTAAAAGGAAAAATAATAAAAACATATTAAAAAATCATATTTAGTAGAATTGCAAACTTTTATTGTCAGGGTTTTCGGTTTTTTACTAGTTATTTTCAATTGAACACTATCAATCAGTCAGTCAAACCATAATGGATGCAATCAACAAGCCTTGTAAAAAGTTAGTATTGACCTCGGTCCCATACAGATGGGTTACCAAGTTTAAATTTGGAGAAATGCACTTGTTTTGGTACTCCTAATCCGATAAGAATTAATGTGAGTCAAGGAAATCAAAATATACAACAGAAAAAAGAAATCTTTAGACTTTGAACGTCTACCGAACCTTAGCTTCACATTAATAATAAGGAATTGTCTACATCCTTCAGCCGGAACTTAAAGACTGCTTCACGTTTACAGGGAATGATTCAGCTTACAATAAATATATATATGTAGTCCAAATGATCAAACAGATTATTACAATAATTTGTAAAAAAAGAAAAAAATTTCTGAAGTTTCTTTTTCTTGCTTGAGGGGATCAACAAAACCCCATCAACCAAAAATGAATTTCCCACAAATCTTTCACCTTTTTCAAACTTTCTTGTGCATAAGAAAATCATTCCTTTTCCTTTTCAAGATACTATGATGAACCAAAAAAAAAAAACTAACAAAAAAGATATGTCAAATCTCCTAACAATGTCAAAAAAGAATTTCCGCGATCGGCCTTTTCATGGGTTTATATCATTGGAGGTCGAGCAATTGGAACCAAAAATAGAGCACAGAGCACATTTGTCTAACTTGTGACACATTCTTGGAGATATGGGTGGCTAAGATTTATGTACCTTTCCCATAGAGGCTTATACCTTCCGATGGCTAGTTTTAGCCATGGCTTCATGTTTCCATTGAAGTGAATGACTGCTGCACTCTCGATCAGGCGGTTGTCGATGTTAAGATCGTAACCTAAACCTAACACATGCCATCTCCGATCAAGTGGTTCTGTCAGCCCGTAGAAAGCTAAAAGGCCAACAGGAAGAGTTCCAAGTTTCCAAAGTGTCTTATCAGAGTTTTGCTCCTGCCAGTAATGGTATCTTGCAGTAACATTCGCTTTCCTCCAGGCAATTAGATCAAAAACATTCATGCCAAATGCCCATCCACATGCTTGCGGATCGAATTTCGAGCTGATAATTGGATTTGAGAAATTTAGATACTTGTAGTAACGATGATATGCCTCGAGACAAGTCTCCACTGCCCCATTTACATTTCCATGCAAATCCAATGAGAAAAGCGGTGTTAGATCTTTCTGCACAACAACATCATCATCAAGGAATACTATCTTCTCAAGTTGCGGATAGATCTCTGGTATGTAAAACCGAAGGTGATTCAACAAGGAAATATATTTAGGGTTCCGCAATTTTGGCTCAACATCAGGATTTTCCCCGAAATAATAGGTCCTTGAATCTACATCCAGTAGCTGCCTTACAATGGGAGCATATGAAACATTCAACCATGAAAATTCCTCGATGTTCTGCACCTCTATTGTGGCCCCCTTGAAGTCATTGCTAAGGAACCAAGCTTGCATAGCACCATAGCTAACCCCATTAGTGATAATGTGGAAAACTATTTGTTTAGAATGATCAGCATTGGAAATTGTAGAATTAATGACAACTGAGGTAGCCAGAACATTGTCTGAAAATATGCAAAAATGATAGAGATTGTTGTCCACGAGTCGAGGAGAGTTTCTCCGCTCGTTTGCAAGGTCTTGAAGGGGCGGCCTTTTAAGCCAATCAGCCGAAAGCTTGAGAAGGAGGCAGTGAAGACTCTTAGGAAATGCCTCAGCTACCAATTGTCCAAACACTGTACTCTGAACAGTTGCAGCATTGGCTCGCTCTTCAAGAGCTTGAATATGAGATTTCATCGTCACTATCGTAGTTGCAATGTCATAATGAGCATCTTCTGCCTTGTATATTAGAGACGATAGGCGGCTAATTATTGGCTCTGCTTCCTCCAGTGTGATAGGCTTCCCTCTCATTGCAGCTTTTGAAAGCAAAAGCTGGCAACTACGAATCATTGAGCTTAGCTCCCACGCAAGGTGAAAGTTATTGTGCTCTTTTGCAATTACAACATAAGCTTTAGCAAGTGTCATTTGTTCTGCCAACTGCCGAGACAATGATGTAGCACTCAATATCTCTTCAGTCAAGTTTAACTTCTCATGAACAACCCGCTCCATTCTTGAATCGTCCTCCTGGCAAAGCAAATGTCATTAATGAGTAACTCATGCATCAATCAGATCAAAAGATAAAATCAGTTAACCTTCAAATATTTAAAACTCATATTGATGGATGGAGATGAAAGATAAAATCAGACACATTGAAGACTACATAAAAGCATAACAGATTGCACCCCAAAAGCAAAATGAAAAAATAGAAGACACAGACATTCCATCTCGTTCTTCCTTTTGATCTTAAAAGAGAAATAGAGTCAATTTCAGGCACAAATTTATTTGCCATTACACCAAGTAATTATCATTTTCCATTTTCAGCTCTGTTCCTGAAATAGTATTCCTACCGATCAATCAAATGAAGATACAACCCAGGTACGCCTATTCATGAAAACCAGAATGAAAAAGCAACATAAGTTTTTCAATTTGGGTTGGAGAGTTGCAGGTAGTCTGACAGATTATGAAGACACTGGAAAACACAAGTTTCAGTATAAACTGTAGTATTAGCATTACTATGTTTGTTGCCAGCAAAATAACACAAGTATTGTGATGTTAGATAATTATTATATGGTTACAAACTCAAAAGATTTCTCTCCACTCAGGTTACAACATGAATCCTATTTTAAGTTATCATAGAACTTTCATAAACCAATGTTACAACATCCATGTGTCTATCATCTTATAAATTTTATAACAATACTAGATTTCAGTGAAAAAGCCTTATCATCATAAGATGATTACTTTTTATATTGTTCCAACATTTATTTGTATATTTCCCTCCATAATACAAACATCTAATTATGATTTATTCAACATTGAAAGTATTTGACACAAGATATTATCGCATCAAAGCTTTTACTTCCTTTTTTTTTAATCAAAGATGAGGAATACAAGGCAGTTTCTGAACTTTTGCAAGTTGCGAAAATGCGTTCACTATCGACACTGGTAAAATCTGGTCTTAAACCTGAATAGCTCTAAATAAAGGTTGGTTAAGCTGCATATCATAATGTCATTTCGGAACAACAGTAATACTAAAAGTGGGAGGCTTATGCAAGTAACGGTAGTGACTCTCTCGCGCAGAAATATGATGGTGGCAAAGAGACAATACTGCAACTGACTAGGGAGGGTTATGCAAGCAGCAATACCTCATTTCGGATTACAGATTACAAGGACGGAAACACCAAGATGAAGCTTGAAAAATCAAGGTCATTTACTTCATCATTGGAGCTAAGGGTCACTACCTCATTTCGGATTACAGATTACAAGGACGGAAACACCAAGGTGAAGCTTGAAAAATCAAGGTCATTTACTTCATCAGTGGAGCTAAGGGTCACTGAGAGCATTGCTCCTACAAGCAATGCAGAAGGGCTTTAGGCTGGTTTCCTAGTGACACTTGGTTTAGGTTTTAGTTTCATTTCGAGATGTGAATTGATTTATGGGTTTTAACAGATTAGATCATCCATTATTATTGGGATTGTGCTATCCATTATATATATACATACATAACTGAGATTACAGCTAAAGTAACACTAAAATAAAGAACTTCATATTCATCCTTATGCTTTAAATCCTATAACCAAGAATTGAATAATACAATAACAATATAAACCCACATAAACAGAACCAGATAAATAAACAAAAACATATAATTAAAAGATCAAAATTAAAACAAACCAGATAAATAGAAAACATATAATAAAATATCAAAATTAGAGAGATATGTGTTGTTTATGTTCTTACATGAACAGGATGTTCGACCCGATCTTCATTATGATTATGATGAACTACAAATAAAACCAATACAGCAACAACAAACAGCCCAAGCAACGCACAGATCCAATGCGAAAACCTCCTTCGGACCGGGCGCCGGTAATCGGTGGCCCGCCGCCGCATCTTATAAACCAAATACCCTCCACAATTTGACCACCAAATCAAGGTTTTCTCAAATACCCTTTTTCTTCAGATTCGATCATAAAAAACAATTTCAAAGAAAAAAATTATATACAACCACTCCACTCTTCTTTTCCCACTCTGTCTAGCAATAAAAAGAAACAAAAACAACACTGTTAGGATTGTTTTTAGATGCGAATCAAAGGCCTATATGAATAAGAACTGACAGTAATGGGATCTGGGTTTTCTTTGTTCTGCATGAACAGTTAAAGAACACAAAGGGTAAAGATTTTAACCAGAGAAGAAGGGTTTGTTTTTTGCCCTTTTTTTCTATTATTTTCGGGTTTTTTGGTTTAATATTTTGGTTTATAGATGTAAAGAGAGGGAAACGACAAGGAAAGAGAAGGGGAAAGGGAACAAGCACATGACACCATGTGATAAGCTTACGTTTTTTTTTCTTTTAAAAATCCAAATAATCCATATATTTATCATAAAAAAATAATTTATATATTTATCTCATATTTATACTAGATATTAAAAGTTTAAATTATTATTTAATAATATATTTTATTTTATTTTATTTATAAAACTTAAGTTTAATGTAATTTACTTTCAATTTATCAATTAAATCTATTTTATCCTTATTTAAAAAAAATTAATCTTTAAACTTGAAATCTACTATTCGTGATATTTTAAAACTATACCACATCATCGTTTAATGAAATTTAAGGTCAAAAATTGAAATAAACCTAATTATAAAATTTAAGTATAAAAATAAATTTTATATAAATTTACATAAAAAAAGTACACCGTCATTTACATATTTTACATGTATACTAATCCATTTACATATTTTATATAAATTTTAATTTATATTTCATAAATATTAATATATTTATGTTATATTCTTCTTCTTCTTCTTTTGCCTGAGATAATAATGAATGCCCATATATACTCACAAATTTTTTTAAAATTATTTGCCATTTATAAGCCAATGAAAAGGCAGGTGAATTTGGTATTGTATTTATATAATTTCATTTAACGCTTATTTATGTAAATTCTGAAAAAAAAATTTGGACAGATTTTTTATGTTGTATTTATTTATATTTGAATTTGCATTTATTGTTACTTTTACGTTTAAAACTATGTGCTCCAATTTGGCAATTATATTATTTTACCCCCACAACAGACAAATCCAATCTATCATTTACAGAAAGTTTGGATTCTACTATTTCCGGGTTAATTATATATGGACTATGGAGTAGAAATAAATTTAGTTTTTTTATTTTATTTATTTTATTATTTTGGTCTAATTTTTTTATGATCTTAAATTTTAATCAAAGTACTTTATTTTGGATGAAAATTGACTACTCTATTTAAAAACATATTATTTCATTGTCAGTGTGGATTTAAAAAAATTATAAACTTTTTAAATGAATTTTTAAAATATTTTAAATTTTTTTTTGCCGTTTTATGAAGTACACATTAACTTCTATACAACTTGACATGTCAGTTTCGTTGAAGTGAATTTTGAATTTAAAAAATTTAATTTGAATAGATTTTAAATTTTGAGAATTAAATAATCTAAAAAAGTGACTAAAATAATAAAAAAGATAAACATTAAAAATTAAATTTATTATTATGCCATTATATATAGTAATAACCTTTTTGGCATGGTAATCGTTAAATGGGTCGGATCATAATTCCAGCATTAAAAAAAATGTCAAAATCTATATGTTTTTGTAATTAAATTTAAATAAAATGAGATTTTTATTAGCTCTTGTTGTCTAAAATCATAAAATTATTGAACGGATATCGGGTTTAATGAAACCATAAATAGCACGGCCATGGGCCATTTGATAAAGACAGTACAATAAAATTATGACAATTTAATAATTAAAAGAACAGAATCAAAAAACAATTAAAAAGAACAACATATAAGTTATATTATTCTTAAAATATTTATTACTGAATAAATGGGGGTTATCATATTTGCAGTCATTTGATATTTGGCAAGATTTCGTATTTATATATTTAGTACTTATATTTTAATTTGATCATTTTTAATTTTTATATTTTTAAATTTTAAAAATTTCAGTTTTGAATAATTGATAATTGTTAAATTCATTAAGTTAATTTTTATCATTTTCAAATTTTAATATAAATATATTATCGCATATGTAATGCTATGTCAGTTTGTTATTTCTATATATTACTCATACAAAATTAATTAGTAGATTTAATGACGATTGTTTATGTTAAGATTAAAATTTCGAAATTAAAAAAATATAGCAACTAAATCTATAATTTTATGCATAATACAAAATTAATGGCATAATTTAATCGAACAGATTTAACTGCTACAATTTGGTCTAGACATTTGATATTTTTTGTTTATTGCTTATACATTTTCTAATATAATTTAGCATTTTAATAATATTCTTTAATATGTTTAAAAATTGAAATGGTAGGTGGCCTAGTTGTTCTTTATTTATTTATTTTTCAATTTATTTTATCTTTGCATTATTTTTTTAGAAACTTTTAATTAAATACTAATATGTAACTTAATAATTATTTTTAAATGCTAAAATTAATCAAGCTACATGCATGGTGGTGAGTAATAATTAAATTTAAAAAAAAAACAATGACAAAATTGACACGTTTGAATTAATTCAAGCCAAAAGCCAGAAATTCTTGTGAAGCTTCGTGGTAATCAAGTAGCCACCAAGCTGGTTGCTCTTCCTCCTCACGGCCATCGTCTTGCACGACGAAGGAGCGTTTTCAATGCAGTAATCAACAACTCCGCCGCCACTGCCTCTTCTCTTTCCATACCATCTCCTTAATAAACGCCAAATCACGCATCTCTTCCTTTGCCCTAACACCAAAATGGACACTTTACGTTGCTTTGCTGCCTCCACAATTACTGGACCCTTCTCCTTTCCTTCAACCTTCGCCACCTCAACTTCAACCTGCACACAAATGTGTACATGCGCATATCCATTACTTCCTAATGTAAACTTGGCTTAAAAAATTAGGGATAATAATTTAGTAATTTTTTTAAAAGTTTTTTGAACCAAACTAATTATCAGATCAATCAAGATACCTCAACCTGTTCTTTCTTTTACGTTTTTACCCTTAAAAGTGACGTGAAATTAAAGTACTTACCCCTGGCTTGTTCATCTGACAAATATTTTTCATGGAGTGAAGCAATTCACGTGCCCTTGCATTACGCTTCTTATTAGACCACTCTGCATAATATCAAAATGAACTCGTAAATTATTTGAAATCCAATACCAACAAACTTAGAAATAAATCAATCAACAAAACTCTAAAATGAAGTAACGAATATGCACAGAGAGATCAGTTTATTCAAAGAAACTAATCGTTTTAGAGTTAAAAGTATCATTTATATATATGTAAACATAATATTTAGGAAAAACCTCTTCTTCTGGGCTTGGCTACATGAAGAAGAACAATGGAATCATGATCTTGAATAGCGTAAGATAATGCCCACTCAAGCGCTGCCTTAGATTCCAGGCTCGAATCAACCACCACCATAACCTTATTCCCGCGTTCATTGTAGATAAGATTATCAGTATCGCCGCCGTCACCTAAGAACTCCGCTGCTTGCTGATCGTTTTCGAAGCAATTCGCGGCTGATTTCCGCCGGAGAGACGGTGAGTGGACGCGAACTCGAGGTAGGGATCGGCCGAGGCTCAATTTTGGTGACCCAGAATGTGATCGACCCATGGTTTTTCACTTTTTTGAGTGGAAATTTAGGTGGGAAAATTGGTATATGTAAGGGCTGCCGACAAGTGGATATATGATTATAATGTGATAGTCCTCGGCACTTGCGTTGACTTTGCAACCGAATCCCCGTTACTCATTTTCTTGTTTGTTTCTTTCGTTTTCTTCGTGGTGGGGCATTTTTCCGGACGTGCCTGCCATCAAGATTTATGGTTTTTAGTTGCAAGTCGGACAGGTTATATAAAGTCCCTGACTTTATGTTAAAAATCAATCATATATCAATTTCATTAGAAAAATTATAAAAATTTATCTCCATATTTAAAAATAAATTATATTATTCTAAAATATTTTATTTAAAAAATAAATTGATTTGATATTTATACTATTATTTACCTTATGTTTAGATTGAACAAAATAAATAAATAAATAAATAAAAGAAAGCAATACCATTTCCCTTATTTGGTAACATTCTTTTGTTTAAGTAAGAGGGTTTGAATATATTTATTTTCCCTTGAATTACTTAATTTTTAATTATCCTGAAAAAAAGCTAGTGAAAAAAAATGATATTTCATATAAAATATCGATTTTATCTTATTAACCCTTTACGTAAATTATTTTATAAAAAGAGTATAATTGAGAATATATTATAAAAAAACATTTCCTTAACTTTCTCCAATTTAACCAAACTAAAATAATAAAAAATCCTTCACTTTCCTTTTCTTTATTAAATTCCTTTTCTTTATTAAACAAAATAAACATATATTGTTTCTTTTCCTTTACAATTATTTATTTACATAGTCTTAAACTCGTGGTCACAAATTAATTGAATATTAATTTAATTAAAAAATATATAAAAAATATTTTTTTGTATTTAAAATAAGTTATATTATTTTAACTTTTTAATTTTTTTAAATTAATAAATAATTTACCATGCAATTTGCATTAATAAAATTTTAACTTTATAGTTAATTGACATTTTTTTTTGTTTGTAACAAGTTCTTTCTCATTATATATAACTGGGGAAGAGGAATAAAATTGAACCTAAATTCTCATGCCTACACTATAATAATAAAATAAGAAAAAGAAACTCAACATACATAACTATGATACCAGCAAATATTAGGTGCAATAGTAAAACACATTACACTCTAGAGGTGTTCATGGGCCGGGCGGCCCGGTCCGGCCCGATGGCCCGCCTAAAATATGAGAGGGTTCGGGTAAAAATATAGGCCTGAAATATGGGTTTGGGCAAAAAAATGAGGCCCGTTTAAAAAACGGGCCGGGCCTCGGGCACGACTTTTTTGGCCCGGGCCCGAATATATAGTAAAAAATATTTTTTATATTTTTAAATTTTTTAAAAAAATTGGTGTTTATTTTAAAAAAGGGCCGGGCCAGGCTCGGGCCTAAGAATTTTTTCCCGAGTCGGGCCTGGACAAAATTTCAAGCCCATATTTCGGGCTGGGCCAGGCCCAAGCCTAGTATGCAGGCTGAAATTTTTTAATGGGCCCGGCCCATGAACACCTCTATTACACTCCAGAAAAAGTTTATTTTACTCTAAATGTCATAACTTGAAACACTTTTAACAATTTATTACTTTTTGTTTCTAGTTGCATCCAAAACCAGTTTCTAAAAACTTCTGTTTGATAATTTTTACAATTTGATTTATTTTATTTAGTAAAATTTTCAATTTTTTGGGTTGAAAGTAAGCCAAAATATGAAATTTTATTAAAATTTTCTTTGAGAGCTAAGAATTTAACTAATAAATTTTTTTACTATTTTTTAGTGCTTTGTTCTTGGATGAAATGTACCTATTTGATTTGTACTTGGGTGGTAAGTTAAAAGAATATTTAAATAATCATTAGATTATTGCACAGTTATAATGTGAGTAAAAATATAATTATAATAAATATAATTATAAAAAATAAATAAATAAAATTTTGATTGAGCTCATAAAAATGTCTAAAATTGTAATGTTTTAGGCTCAAATTTATTTCTCTTATATAAAAGAGTTAGAAGAAATAAAAATACATTCAAAATATTATATTTGGATAAACTATCAAAATAGTCACTTTTGTTTTCTTTAAGTTACATTTTAATCACTTACGTTAACGTGTTGTAAGATTTTAGTCACTTAGCCCGTTAATTACCGTTAATGATGTAACGGTAAGCTAATGTAGCATGTTAAATCATCATTTCAAACAAAAATTAAGTTAAATTATACAACTAATTCATTTTTTTTTTATTTTTGAGCAATTTATTTTTCTTTATTTCCATTCTCTTCTGCTTCTCCCATTATTTTCCTTCATTCTCATCTCTTTAAACATAAAAAAAAATGCTCAAAACAAAAAAAAATATATGGATCAATTATATAATTTAACCTAAAATTTTCATTTGAAATGGTGATTTAACATGTCACGTTAGCTTACTGTTACACCGTTAACAAAAGTTAATGCTCAATAACTAAAATATTACAATACAATAGCGTAAATGACTAAAACTTAACATTTTAAATATAAGTGACTAAAGAGTAACTTGAAAAAAATAAAAATGACTATTTTGATAATTTACCCATTATATTTTTATATGCAAATTGGAATATATATTAGACATATATATTAAATGCTAGTACTTTCAAATAAAAGAGTAGCTTTACGAAGGAAATAATCTCTCAAATCATACCAAGTAATATGGTAAATGAATAGATCTAATAATCTCTCCATCATGCTAAGTAATCTGGAAAAATAAATAGACGTAATAATCTCTCAATCATGCTAAGTAATATGGTAAATAAATAGATGTAATAATCTCTCAATCATGCTAAGTAATATGGTAAATAAATAGATCTATATCCCCCCCTGCAAAAATAATCATTCCAAGCTTTAATGCAAGACCTTGAACAAAAATGGATGATCAGCGATAAGAGCCAATAGCAGCTAAACTTAACGCGAAGTAAGCTTATTTCGAGGCACCATTAGGCAAATCAGAAGATTTTGAGGCACCTGATGGATTCAGCTCATCCCATGCTTCAATCCATGTCACCATAGCATCTGCAAGCTTGTTAAAGTAGTCATCGACCTTGCCGAGTTTCGCCTTCACCTGCTTGGCGATTTCAGTGTAGCATTTTTGAACGCTGGTGCAGTCCTTCGGAAGGGTAACCGATTGGAAGAATGGGATCAACTCTTCTTGCCAGTAGATCCCTTTGTATTCTTTCCTAAGATTCACGAATGGGTTGCTTGCTTTGCTGTGCCAAATGTATGGCAATCCGGTCTTCACTCCCCATCCGAGGTGATCGCATATAACCTGCACGACAACGGACAAACTATTAACGGCTGCAGTTTAATAGGCTGGCCATAAGACTATAACGGCAGCGACAAAGATAAGATACCTTGGTGCACCAGCCAGCCCACATATCATCGTATCGTCCAATAGGTTGGCCATCGCCCATGAGTCCAAAGTACATTGCCGGGCCGATCAACTCACGGTCGAATGCAAGATTCATACCACACATGGGAAACAAGGTTCCCTTAGGTATTGTCATAACAGCATCAACGTACCTGATTAGATTTAGACATGGTTTAGTCTTCGATTAAAACAATAACATGCGATCATCACCGGTTATATATATACACATTATCAATACCTGGTGTTCCTCTCAAGAGGCTTGACAAGCTGAGTTGGTGCGTCATAATCCGGGATGTTGAGCCAGAGACCGTGAGACACGGCGGTGGGAACACCCTCGCGGAGACTAAATGGGTACCCGCGAACAAAATCGGCACCAGCTCGGTATGGATCGTAAAGGGTGTTGAAGAAAAACGGAGTAGAGGGACTCAGAAGGTTCTTTATGTGCTGCTCCAATGCATTAATGTCTTTTCCAGATGGATCTTTAGCAACCTGTAAAAACCAAGCAGCCTCAAACTTTCAGATTTACAAATTCATCGGAACATAGCCGGAGCAATCGATTAGTGGAACATAACCGAACATTTATAAAATTTAAGCTCTAAGATCTCCGAAATCGAACTCGGATACGAGTGTGTGGGATATGTATGGTAAAATTTTTCTAAATTTTTTCATATATACAGAAAACACAGATCAGTGCATGTTATTTGATGAACAATGCAAAACAGATTTGTAACGGATGGATTCATAATTTAGCAGGGGGGAAAAACAATTGCAGATCCAAGTGCAAGTATCACAAAATTTACATTAAGAAAACAGATATTTTGAATTGAAAATTCAAGCCGCCAAAATACCAAATCAAATTTCAAATTAATTCAAGATCTAAACAGAAAAAAAAATCATCACTAATTTAACCCAGATCTCGAAAAACCCCACTAATTTAAAAATGAAATCAACAAAACCAAGAATTAATAAAGACATGAGAGATGAATATTGAGCTTACGAAACAATCGTCGTCAATGGTATAGATGTACTTCTTCTTGGAAATCATGTATCCAAAGCACCGACAAGCAGAGTCCTTGAAAGAGATGCAAGAAGCTTTAGGACCCAAAATCCTATTGATATCGTTTCTGTTGTAAAGCTCGTAATCAAAGCCTTCAGGAACTTTGATGGCCTTTGAAGGATCGCCGTCTTGAACTATGATGAGATGGTAAGGTTGGAAAAAAGGTCTCCACATCTCCAAGAAATCCAAGTTCCTAATGGTGGGAATCACGATGTCAAGCTCATCTTTCAACAGCGTGGCTGGTGAGATAGTCGCTGGATCCGCCATTGATGAGAGCTTGGAGTTTCAGAGCAAAGAAAAAAAACAAAACGAAGTAATGCAAAACTGAAATTGAGTGGGGAAAGGAGGGTGGAGGTGTTTGTTTAAAAGGGAAAATAGCACGCGGATGGCACGTGCGAAGAAATAAGGTGACTGTTTGTAACAAAACAGCTTTACTAGATTCCCGCGTACACCTGTTCAAGGCTGGTAATGAGTGGTCCTCCTGACGTGGTGGGTCCGACTCGATTTGAGTCGAATTTGGGTTAAAGTTTTTTTTTAATTATCTTGAATAGCTTGATTTAAAATATTTAAATATTAATATTAATATATAATATATATAACAAATATATTTATAAAAGATCATTTTAAAATTAAATGAAATTTTAACTTAAATGATAAAAATATTAAATAATAAAGTTTTAGATTTAAATCTTATTAAAGTAATATTAATTATTTTATAAAACAAAAATTTTTCAATAATTATTCAATTAAATTGAGATTCAGTTAAAAATTTAAATCAATTTAATAAACATTTTAAATAGTAGTAGACTAAATTTGGATTTGAGCTTAAAAAATTTTTGAAATCATATTACAATTCGGTAAGATTCAACTATAAACAGATTTACCAGTCAAATCAAATTTAGATTAGATCAAGTTTTATAAAATATTTTGTAATTTGAAATTACCTATATTTAAATTTAATTATATTTATAAGTCCACAGAATTTCGAATAATAATTCTCAACTGGACCCGGCTTGACCTCCTATTCATCTTATATTATTAAATGATAGAAGGGCAATGTTAGAAATGACATCAATTAAAGTGATTTAAAAAAACTAATAAATGTTCTTTCAATTTAATAAGAATAAATTTTAAAATGATAACTAAATAGTATTTAGTCAATGTTTGTATTAGCAATTGAAATTTTGATCCGAAATAAGACCGATTTATCCTCCTATATAATAATTTTTTTTAAAAATCTTAGAATTATTATACTTTTTTACCACCACTATTTATCCTCAGTAAAAGAAAATTCTAACAATAAAATTGGGACGTGCGAGGCCGGCATGGCCGACACGATGACTTGTCTGAAAGGTTTTGTCAACATGGGGGCGACTATTCCAATTTGTACTTCAAATTCAAACTCGCCGGTTTAGGTGGCTTTGATATTCGTACCGACGAGTGTATAAGCCAAAAAAGAAGTTAGGCTAAGGAAGAAGACGTGGCAAATTGGTAGAGGGAGGTCAATTTTTTTAATTTTCAGATCTAGGCTGGAAAATTCGAAGTTGGGAAAAGTGACTGCTTTCAGTCAGTTTTACGAAGAAATAAATAAAAGAATTAGTCAAACTGGAAAGAAGTTGACAAGTGGACTGGATTCTGTTTTGCGCCAAAATTAAAGGAGAAAAGGGTGAGCATTGATTTGATTGATAAATCGTACTAGACACGTACAAAACCGCGCCAAGGGGTTTACTGAAGACGCATCATATGGAATATTTGATTTGTTAGTATATTCCTATTTGATACATTTTATACATTATTGGAATGTTACTCTATTTCTATTTTAAACGAGTAGTTTGACGAGTAACATTTTAGTATATCTCTATTTTTTATATTTTGTTAGTTTATTTTTATTTAACGAGATACAGAAAGTTCTATTATGGTTCAAATATACTTCATAATGATTCGAATTCGATCAATATAATCGAACAATAATATGTCAATTTACAGTACGTCAATAATTGTATCTATATTAAATTAAATTAAATCGACATTTCATGTCTAATATTAACTAAAATCAGATTTCGTTTTGAGTTTTGAGATTTATACCTTTGAATATTCAAGATTACAAGACCATGCTTTTACATTTCAAATAGCATGAAATTAGAATACATCCAATTTGATAAAATATCATCCCATTCTAGATTGTGAATATGATCGGATACGGTTATGGCGGAATAAGTGAAATTCAGTCTGTGATAATGTCAGTTTTTAAGCATGGATCAAAATCCAGGTTGGTTTTGAAGAAGATGATGGTAATTGGTGATGATGCGGCAACAAGGACAATTTTGCAGGTGGGTTGGCAAGCAGCTCTTCCAATGAAGATTGATTTTTTATTCCAATTATTTCGATACATACATTACATACATACATACACGCATGCATACATCATACATACATACACGCATGCATACATCCAAGAAATTTCAAAATGCTTAAACCTGATCAGCATGAAGAATCAATGGCCTACAATGTGTGAAGATCTACGTGCTTCTTATCCTACATATTTGTTTGTGTGCTTCAATTATGAGCAAAAGAACTTGGAGCATAGTAAGAGAAGAATGACGGATAACAATGGCCGTTCATTCTCCTCCAACCCCCCCCTTCCCCAACAAAAAACAACAAAAAAATATCAATCAATTAATGATCAAAGTGAAAGACATTGTACCCTATCAGGTAGATTCCTAGGCATTGGTATTCCGATAACGTATCTTTGGGAGAATTTGCGAGGACTCAAATTTGAGGACAATGAGGTCTCAGCCCCGTCAGCTTGCACCCGGCTATGGAACTTTGCAAAACGATTGATGACTGCAACCTTCTCTAGATCCTGACATTCCAGTCCCAAGTCCAAGATTGAGGCTCTCTTGTCCAGACTGCTTAAATACAGAGCAAATATTAGACACAACAACAAAATCATGATGAGCTTAAGGCAAAACCATAAATGGTGGCTGCATTGACCAAACAAAGCAAAGAAAATTATCCAAAAGTAACAAATAAATAGAGATGCAGTCTAGCCTAGACTCGGCAATATTAGTTAGATATGACATAAAACACAATGAGAATGCACATATTACTAGGTTTAGTCGAGCCCCAAGCAAAATATTACTTCTAAAATAAAGCGAATGAACAAACAATATCAAATTCTGAATTCAGACATGTTGACACACCCATGAGACAACAAAATAATAAACTGAATGGGTGGTCTGTGACGGAAGTACTTAACACAAAATGTTGAACTTCAAGACTCCTAAATATACACTGGATGAGATATTATGCATGAAGATGAATGGTAAAAAGTTTATGCAAGTTACCTCTGTAAATCGTTTTCCAGCTTCTTTGCCCTGATGATAAACTCTTCTGCAGCCTTTAAGATGAATTGATTTCTGTCCTCCCTAAGCTTTTTAGAGAGGCTAAAAGCAAATAGACAAAAACAAAATCATCAGTAAGATGGTATGCTCACAAAAAAGAAGATGCTCAAGGATTTCAGAAATAATTAACCAGTTCTTACATGCTTCCACTTCCAGGAGGAACAGCTGTATTACTTTCAGGTATATATGCCGTGCTGCATGCATCCCCTAAAACTGATCTAGAAACAAAATAGGTCAGAGTCTCATAGGTTTTGCTGGCATCTGCAGAAAGAACTACTCTTGGAGGAGCACGAAGTAGTTGCTGCATAAGCTGTGTTGTCAAAACAAGCCTTCTTTTGGATCTAAAAACTGGCAGCCAATCTTCAATCATTTCAGGCTCATCCTCAACCTGCAATTAAGATCAATGTCTGTAAGCTGAGAACTCTTGGAGTTTTAAGAAGGAAAAACAAACATTCAGAGCTGACATTGAACACACCTTCTCAATCAACCAATTTGCTGCATGAGCCCATTCCATTTCTGCGACACTGTAATCAATAGATAATTCCAAAAAGAACAAAAAACAATAGGATAGTGAGAGGAGAGCAATTATATTTTGCATGTTAGCAAATTATCAATCAGAAAATTTTGAGCACTTTGGACCATCAACATGTATAATGTTAAAAGTCATTGCAACAAACGGGATATTGACTCCACTCGCCTGATGTTCTGAGGCCCTTGAGAACCTTGAGTCACCTCTCTATGCCATGGTAGAAACTCAAACATCATACTTTTGCGCTTCTTTGCTCTCACAACCAAATTCTGATTTGCAATATCAGGTGGCAGTGAGTGAGGGGAGATGTACTCGCTTGCTATTGGCATAAAGTTTGAGCTTTCCCGGGCTTTATCCATCAGATTAGCATCAGCAACGGTATTAATCTGCTTACTTGAATGAACAGGCAACCTGTCAGAAGCCCAGCCAACAATGGATGCTTTTTCTGTAGCATTCATCATGGCAATTTTCCGAGCATCATATATGGGCAACATTTTCCCATTTTTAATTGCCCCACACTGATTAAACCAGGATGGAGCCATCTCAGGACTGATCTGAGAGTGTTCAACCCTAATATTAGGAGCTGAATTATTAGAATTGAAGAAATGTTGGGGATCATTCCGAACAAATGCCAACATATTATTAGCAGATAACTGTGTCTCATGGTTATCTCCAGTGTTTGATAAAGAGCTCAGCATTTTAGAATCTCCAGAAGGAACTGAAGTACGGTTAACCAGGGCATCTCTCATCGTAGTACTGGATCCATAAGATAACTGCTCTGCACCCTGGGAACTTTCCTGCTGAGCATCCAAACCAGAGTCTGGAGGTGGACCTTTAAATTTTTTAACACTCCTTGGATCAACCTCTGTATTTCTCAACGCCTGTACCTGATGCAACAATGAATCATTCTGACACACAGCACTATCTGGTCTTAAAGAACGGCCAAAAGCTTCAATGTCTCTTTCCATTCTTAAAGGATTTTGGATGGCATTATTCTCCGATAATCCCAGTTGAGCTTTTTCTGGTTGCTCTTCTCCAACAAAGCTTTTTGGTTTAGCAAAGCCTGCAGGGAACTCAGATTGGCCACTATTTCCTGCCTGCGCAATTTGATCATCTAGCTTCTCTGATCCAGGAAGAGTTTTTTCTGAGTTACTATTTGACTGTTGATGAGGATTCAACAAATTTTGTGACGCCTGAGAGAACCGAGTTCCTAATAAATGTTCTGGGGCTGAGACACTGGTCCAAACATTGGGCATTTGCGTATAAGCACCATGCTGAGAAGATTCAGCAGTGGCAGAGGGTTGGGAAGCTGGCATAGCCTCCAACACCGGAAACTGCTGACCTGAATCCTGTGCAAGGTTTTGTTTTGCAGTGCTACTAATAGGAAAAGAAGTCTCTGAAGAAGAAAAGTCGTCATCTGGAGCAGTTTTACGTTTGCGAGGTGCTGATTTGCCACCCAATTGACTAGTTCGAGCTCTCTCAGAAGAGTCATCAATCTGCTTTGACTCAGATGCCAACCCAACAAAAGGTGCATTGACAGATTCATTTGGTGTTATCTGTCTACCCGCACCAATAAAATGCTGGCTTTGAAGATGACTTTTTAAATAAGAATAATCAGAGGTAAAACCCGCAGAAACATTGCCCTGGATACCGGTTAGACCAGAAACACTTGAAACATTATTCGTAATATCTTCATGGGATGCTCCATGAGTCGAGGACTGACCAGAAGCTGTTGAACCCAACCATGTACGATCCTTCCTTCCTACCTCAGAAGAAACATGAACTGAATTTAAAGAATTAACTCCTAGCAGAGAACTCTGAGATGAAATTACACGATCTGGAATAGTAAACCTTTGAGATGGAGGACCCAGTTTTAAACCAAAACCCTGAGATGCAGAAGGCTTATTATACTCAAATTGGCCTACAGATCCATCAGAAGTCTCTGCATCTGGCATTTCAGATGATTGATTGCGTTCAGAAGAGCTCAAGTGTGTTGCAGTACCATGTTCCCTTGGCTGATCAACTTTTTGAAGAAGCTCCAACATATTTTTACTGCAAAAATTTGAAAACTCAGGGCACAAGAAAAAGTAAATAGCACAAATGTAATAGTAAGGAAAGCAGAATTGTTGGCTTTACCATATTTCAAATGTCATATGATGATGAATGAGTTTTTACTATCATAGCTTAACAATCCAAAAGACTATATCTTACATATCAGTAACACCCACAATAAGAATTGAGAAAAGCAATATTCAAGTCGAGCTAAAAATTGAGAAGTACAAAATATTCGCCTACCTATTTGAAGCTGTCTTGTTTGGCACAAAACCACCAAAAGATCTCTCACATGAAGAACCAGGATTTGAGCTTCTGGAAGGTACCTCGTCTACTTGAATGCCCTGAAAACAACCCTAATATGCAGAAGAAAGTTAATAAAAGAATGTTAGGTCTTCTGAAGGCTACATTAATAAAAGAAAGGCTATTTCAAACCATTAACATATACGGCCAAACAAAGGAAATAACCTTTTCAGTGTCTGTAGACTCTCCAGCAGCATGACAAGTATATTTTGACTGCCCAAAATATCCTTGGTCATGAACTTTAGATCCTTGGGAAACATTGGGCATTCCCTGCATTTGTGTGACACTTTTAGTTCCATAAGAACGTTCAACCTCCGCATTCAGATCCCCCATAGGATGATACTGAAAGTTACGGGTTCCATAAGGTTTATGACTAACTTGAACAGATGACTTCTGTTTTGCTCCCTGTGGATCATTTGCATCCAACCAGACATTTTCTCTATTGCCACCAGTGGAAGTATGGTGGGATAAGTTACGGGGAAAACTGTCATTTGAATTTTCTTTGACATTGAGGTTCTCCATATTTGCTTCAGACAGTCCCTTGTCCAAGTAATTATTTCCAGAGGAATCAAAAGCTTGAGGACTCTTATACAGATTTTCCTTAAAATTTGCTGGCATCCTGCTTAATCCAGAATTTACTTTAGAATCAATGCTTCTCCAGAGAGTAAGATTATGGCTGTTTGGAAGCTGCTGGCTGCTCTCCTTGGTGACCCTAGTGGTTCTTGAATCTGTTATTGCAGCAACATTATCCTGATCAAAACCTTCCCTATTCACCTCTGGGCTTCCCAAGCTGGAATTCACATTCCGTGATTCAGGATGATCAAGAGCAGAACCATGACCTCTCTCATACATAGAACCTATGTGATCATTATTCTGAGACGATTGCAACGAGCTTTCAGCATCCTGACTTTTTGATATGGCACCACCACTACGTGATGCAGACTCAACAAAGTTCCAACTGTTTGGCTTATTGTGGATTTGACCACGAGGATCATATGCAGCTATGCCTTGGGGACTTGAAATGCTCCTTGCACTTACTTGCACATCAGGACTCTGAGCAACATTTTCCAAGAGTTGAGCACTTTCAGCTGCATTCTTTTGTAGAGGACTCTGATATAACCATTTGCTTCGTCCGTCTGTTAGCTGTTGAACAGACCTCTGAGGGGTATCATTATGCATCCTCATCTGTTCATTTGCAGTCTGAACTCCTGATTGTTGAACCCCAGGAACACTACAAAAGTCAAAATTGATATTGGCATCCATAGACATGGGAAAAGGCTTAGAGTTCAAAGTCAGGGCCTTTTGCAAGTTGTAATCAGTCAAAGGGGATAGCTGTTTGCTGACGTCATTGACAGTTGATGCAGGCATGTTCCCATTTGGAGGTTCACAATTCTGCATACCCAAACCACTCCACTCTTCCTGTACCCCTATTTTATTACTCGGTGTTTCTGCTACAGCAGACTGCATAAGAGCACTCCAACTTCCACTTTGCAGAGAAGGAAATCCCCCTAAAGAGTCTGTAGCATCCAATACTGAACCCGAGTTGGTGCTCTTTCCAAAGATATCCCACATACTGTCATCTGAACCAAACAAAATCTTTTCTTCAGTTGGATCCAGCATAGCCACATTCTGGGAGGAGGAAACCTGAACTGCTGACTTCTCCAGGGATGCTTCTGGAGGACTGCAATGTTCTTGCCTCCGAGGAGACTGTTGCATCACAGCATTTTTTGGCTGGATAACCATTTGCTGCAAGTTCTGTGAATGAACGCTATTTAAACCTTGCACAGCCACAGCCCCAAATACATTTTTACCCTGATCATGCTGTCTAGAAATCAAAGTTCCATCTTGCAAGCCAACTTGATCTGAATACATAGCAGACTGATTACCCGGAAAGGGATTACTGCTAGCTGGCACCTGCTGTATTAAAGGTTTATCCATTTGAGCAGAAGAATATTGATATGGATTTCCTCTTGCACCAGTGGTAGAAATCCCATAAAATGACTGATCAACTTGTTGAGGAACCAATCCCATCAAATGCTTCTGCCCTTGTTCAGGGGAAAACATAAATCCACCAGAGGATCCCTGCACGGCTGGAGAGGCACCATGCTGTAGCCAATTTGCATTTGGTGTCATGTGCTCAGACTGCCAGGTATGATTTGAAACATCACGGACAGGAACACCATTGATTGGAGCTGGAGAAAGGCTGTCTGATACCTGATTCGTAGAGCTCAACTGTCTTGCTTCTGGTAGGTGAAACTGTGGCTTTGGAAGTTGTTGTCTCAGTAATTCTTGCATTATAGCGTGTTGCTGTAACAGCTGCATGTCAGTCATACCTGATTGCTGCCTTGGCAAAGATTGGATCATGCCAGGATGCTTTCCGCTAATTTGTTGTTGCCCTCCAAAAAAATCATAATTTTTGGGAGATTCAGTAGGTTCTAACCTTGATGATTTTTTTTTATGAAAATCAGGGCCATTTTCAGTTGGTGAATCAAGAACTGATAAGCCTCTAGATGATGCTCCTAAAAAGTTTGTTTCATTCTGCCTTGCTGAGAAAGCCCGATGCCCTTGTATATAGCCATTTGCAGTTGGTGATTGGTTTTGCAATTGACTTCTGGCAAAGTCAGGCCTCAGACCTGATTGACTGAAGTAAACCCCATGCTGCAGGCTTGAAGACTGACTACCATGTCCTCTGTCAGACTCTGCTAATGCCAAAGGAAAATAAAATAATGTCAAATTAAAAAGTAGTTTAGAAGCATGTAACAACAATGGATTAATATCTCGGTACAATAATAGTTGTACCAGAGCAAGTAGAGACTGAAAAACAATCAAGATGCCTTAATTATTACCTAATTGATGAACACTTAAATTCTTCAAACTGGAAACAAGAGGCCCGCCAACTTGTCTCTGGCTTCCAACCCAGAGATTGTTACTTAAACCAGGCCAGGTACCATCAATAACCTGTGATTGATGCTGGCCCTGGGAGAAACTCTCTTGGCCAAGGAAATTATGGATCCTGTCTCCAACTTCGTTCCCAGGCATAGATAATCCAGCCAAAACTATTCGGCAGCTAAATTTTTGTGAGAAGAAAATTACTACCTACAAGAAAAAAGAATTAAGTTAAAGTTTTCACATGCCTGAAATTCCATTATAGAGCACACAATCATATGAATCCTTCATTAAATCAAATTGGAATTAGAAACATAACTCGTCTGTACATTTAAAATTCACTCCAGATGCCATATTTCAAAAGATATTAGCTATTGAATAGTAGATGATCTTCCAACTCCAAAAGTCAAGCTAGGAACTCGAGTATTTAGCTAAAACAGCTATGCTTCAACCTTAGGTACAAGCAATAAGAGATTCTGTGAAGCCTCCCATTAAAATACAACATTTTGGGTATTGAATGAAGAATGCAAGTTCATTGAACAAACATTAATCAAATTCCATCTAGGCTCAACACAGAGATATAGAAGGGAGCGGACAATGAAGACCCAGTAAACACTTACCAAGGAAAGAAGAGACAGATGTATTTCCAGTATGTAGCAAGAAGAACCAAGTACAAAAAGCTCACCCAACCAAGGTGAATAATCACTCATTGTCCACAAAATAGCCACCAAAGTGAAAAACCACAAAAACATTTCCGTATAAAACCTTCACTGTTTTTGCAATCAATCTAACTCCTAATACAATATAAACTCATGAAGCTTGACATCCTCCTCCAGCTAACTACTATAGTATAGACTTCACAAATAATTCTACTTCCATTCAGACTTTCATTAGCCCACATTCCCTTGCATTCTTAAAGCTTCTTAAATTGGTATCTCAACCCAACCAAGGAAGCAGAATGAGGAAAGACAACATCCTGTATGTAAATTGTTCGTAAGCACATTCCTGAATACCCTAAACAAGGGTGAGGAGCGTTCTGATGCTAAATATGCTGAAAAGAGTTTACTCTGAATTCATAATAAGTGGCAAGTTGTTCACAACCTAATAATTAAGTTTCTTATTTCTTCACTCCAACAATCTAATGCCACTTTTTTGTTTGTTTTCTTATTTATGGTGCATTCTTGTTAATGGACATGAAAAAAGTAAAGAGTAAAAATACAAGCTTCATAAGTTCATATAGGTCAAATTAATGAAGGTAGAGCTCACTAGATCACAAAATTCAGATGTACATAAAAGAAGCACAGTCTGGCAAACCAAACAAATAAAGATACGGACAGCAGAAAGCTAGTACTAAAACCAAGTAAGCATCAGTGAATAGGAAAAAGGAAACAAAAATGAACATTAAAAGCATCAAAGACTACCCTAGCAAGCTCAATGAACTCCGAATACCATAAAAAGGAAAAGGACATTCAAAAAGCAACCAAAGCAGCCACTAAATGTGAAATACTAACATAAATCCACTACTAATGAGAAATATAGGAAACTAAATTAAATATAAACGCTAATAAATCAGAATAAAAATTTCATAACCCTTCACAGAGCAGGAAGAAAAGAACTATCATAAATTCAGCTCATTTGAAGCTTTGCAACTGCTCAAAATAACATTTCCCCAGCATAACCCATTTTCAATACAATCAAACAAACACTAAAACTCAAAATTACGTAAAAGAAACTCAAATTTCTAACCAACACAACAAAAGATCGAACAAAAAGCAAGCAATTCCCACCACAACTAAAGCTACAACAGAAATAATATTAACTGCCCAGCCCTAGAATACCAGAGCCCTAACACTAACACAAATGCAGCAGCTCGATATGTGTTGAACAAACAAAGGCATTATAGTTTCAGGAGAAAGAAAGAAAGAGAAGTGGACTTACAGTAAAGTAGTGAAGAACTAAGCTCGAAAAAAACCGATCTTGAAGAGTGTCAAAAAAATTCTGGAAATTTTTAAATGAAAAAAAAAAGTTAGGGTTTGAAAGCGAAAGAGATTTTTTCTTTTTCTATCTTTTTAGCTGGGAGAGAGAGATAAAGTGATTTAATTAATGCGAAACTTTCAACGATCAGAGAGAGGAGCAAAATGAGGTTTGGACCCGAAGGTGAGGTTGGGAGTCGAAGCTTAATAAGGATAGAGTTACTGAATTGTGCAAATGTTCGGGCAACCGATTTAATCAGTACCCATTTAATCAAATGGAAAAGTATGAAACTTATCTAAAAATACAACGAAACCCCTCTATTATCTCTTGAACGCATAATGACATTTTAAACCCTCAACTTAGGTTAAAAAAATCAATTTAGCGCTTTTTTTTGCTTTTTGTTTTATTTAGCTTTTATACTTTTAATTTTTGTCAAATTGATCAAATACATATGAAAATCTGATGTGACATTCAAGCGCTAACGTAGTATCTTGTATAATTGTTCATGTGTGTTTATTATTGATAGTATATTATTGTCTTATATATTACGTCAACAAATAATTACATAAGTTAAAAATCCAAAATGTCATTATATCTATTTTGAATTGCATTTTAGCCTTTTTACTAAAAATATAGTAAACTAACCTCTATATGATAGATGAGTGAGCAAAACAATCCCTCTGTTAAAATTTGATATTTATATAAGATATAATAGTAAATCTAGCCGTCAATCTTTACATATTTATTCAATTTAACCCCTATTCTTAACAACACCGACCCAATAGAGGAATATGGGTCAAATTGAATAAATTTGTAAAGTTTGAAGGCTAGATTTGCTATTATATCTTATATAAACATCAAATTTTAACGTCATGGTTGTTTTGCTCTCTCCTCTAACATATAATTAAGGACTAATTAGCCCATTTTTCAATAAAAAGGCTAAAATGTAATTTAGGGTATAGTATAGGGAGTTTTTTGTTACTTTTACATGGAACTTACCAATGTTGGTAAAAGTTTTATGGAGGTCCTTATATTAGGAATCAAATTACATTTTTCTCCATCTACTCAAAAAGGGACAAATTAATCTTTACATGTTAAATCAAAAAATAAATTGTTCATTTTTGTTAAAAAAATTCATCCATTTGTGTTGCTAAAAACTAATATGGTTGACAAAATAATCAAATAATGACACGTGGCATGCCACTTGTACATCACGTTGATATGCATAAACCAATTTTTAAAAGTAAAAATAAATGAAATTTTTAACAAAAAGACTAATTTATTCATTGATCTAACATATAGAGATTAATTTACCTATTTTTTTTAAATTAAGAGGAAAAAATGTAATATTTCTCTTAATCTAAGGCTTAGTGTTTGATATTGGAAAATATTCAACGACCCTCAAATATATATTAAACAGAATATATATATTAAATGAAAACTGAAAAATATTTGTACTCTCTCTCTCAATGAATATCACGTTTTTTTATGATTTTTTTAAAAATTTAATATAGATTGTTTTAGATATTTTAATTAATGGCTTAAATTTACATTTGACCATTGATTATATTTTCTTTATTTGATATTTATGATTTTTTCTCATCTTAATATTTAATTTTTTTTCTTTTGAATAAAACAAAGATTAAAAATATCGGGAGTAGTCCCTGTACAGGTACTATCCAAAACCAGAATATGCTCCATTGCAACTGGCGGCTTCAAGATCGACCGGATTCTACGAGCCACAGATATGCTCTGTCGCGCATTCCCCTCGTTCATTAGAAGCTTCACAGCAGCAGCATTGTTCGATTCCACTACGATATTCCGGTACCCATGCTTCCACAGCAAGTCCAAACCATCCAGGATCTGCCACAACTCCGCTTCTAATACCGAGCAGCGTCCCAGGCTTCTCGTATATCCCCACAGCCACTTCCCATTCTTATCCCGAACCAACCTTCCAGCAACAGCTGCAGCCTGCACGGTCGGATGATCTCCATGCTCCATCAGTGTTAAGCTTCACGGAATTATCCGCTGGAGGTTCCCATCCTGTTGATATCCTTCCACACGTGCCACAAGATACACGAACCAAAGCATTCCTTTTAACAGATTTCGCCCAACTCACACAACCCGTTATAATGTTGACAGCATTACTATGTATAACAGCAAATAAAAATTGGTTCCTTTGCTTCCATATTTCCATACAACAATCCCAAATAGGGTTCCCCAGTCCATATCTTCAAAGTCTATTCCCCATATGTTAGAAAGATTGTTGAACAACCACTGCACTAACGAACTAGATAAAAACTCATTAATCATCAATCTTCGAGGAAGAACTTGG
Source organism: Gossypium hirsutum (assembly GCF_007990345.1). Taxonomy (NCBI): domain Eukaryota; kingdom Viridiplantae; phylum Streptophyta; class Magnoliopsida; order Malvales; family Malvaceae; genus Gossypium; species Gossypium hirsutum. The sequence goes on along the minus strand of NC_053447.1, from coordinate 3,031,554 downwards.
GACCAGATCGTGCGAGCTAAAGGACAATCTGGAAAACGTGCAAAGCGTCTCCTAACAAGTGTCCGCAACAGCCACAGGAGGGGTCATTAGAGAACCCTCTACGACATCCCTCGTTGTTCGTCAAAATTCGGCCATTCAAAACTAACCAAAAAATTTGTCCCTCTACGACATCCCTCAACGTCACTAGCTGGATCATTAGGGACCCCTTCAACCCGCGTTCACTAATCCAACAATCCGTAGATGCTTTAATGCTTTCCCCATTCCCAACCGACCAGTATAAATTCTCCTTCGAGAGGGGCCAAATTCGAGCTAAGGATCGCCACAAAGAAATAGTTTGTGCGATGAAGACTATCCAGATAGGTACTGTCAAAGTTATATTTAGCCTTAAGTACTCTAGTCTACAATGCATCAGTATTTGAGACCAAATGGTAAGCTAATTCATCAAAAATGAAGAATTCTGCACCATTAAAAATCTCAAATCAAGACCACCGTTCTCTAGTGGTTGACAACACTTTGACCATTTAACAAGAACTGGTTTGAGCCCCATATAAAGCTTTGTGCAACTTTCTCAATTTCTTTACAAATGCCACGCGGAATTGTCATCGTTTGCATGAAAAAATTAGGGATAGCCATCAAGACAGACTTTATTAGAGTGGCTCGACAAGGAAAGGAGAGTTTAGTATAGCCTCTAAAGAATTAAGTTGCTGCTTGACTTTCTCCCAAAGATTTTGGAAAACACCAAATAATCTAATGAAATTAGTAACTCAAAACAAAAAGAGCAATAGAGAATTGAAAAGCCACAATGAAGTAGTGCACACTAATACCAATATATTATTTAACTCAATAATATTTGAATATAACGGGATTATTACAAATGAGGGAAAGATCTTTATTTATATTTATAGTTGAACTCTCCAAAATCAATAATATAGATTTGAGTTAGGTTAACAATCCAAATTAGAGTTTATCTACGATTGAGAGTACTAAGTGATTTAAACTCTATACAATTGGATTTACACTATTTACCTTGATAACTCTAATTTTATTAGAGTGTTACATTGAGCCACCAATACTTCAAGTAGATGGGTTTCTCTATAACTTTCACGAATAGCGTCAATTCATAAGAGTCAAATGAGCCCCATATAATAAGCTGACATCTATGGACGTTTTGTGCGTAATAGTCATGAGCTTTGATTTGCGATCCGTGACACATTGAACAACTAAAATGAGATAAGTTGGGTATAACCTGTAACTCAGGACTATCAATAACTTGTGTCGAACCACTATTTTAACCAAGGACCATAGTAGTAGGTTTCTTTTGTTGGCTACAATATCGCTACAATATTCAATTTCACTGTCATCGTTGTTTTTACATTACTCGTAAGTAAACGCACCGTTCATCCAAAAATTTTTTAACAAAAAAAAATGTCCATTTTCAATGTCCATGAGACTGAAGGAAGGAAACGACTTCCATAGAGCATAAGCCTGATTGGTGAGCGCACTAATGCTAATACGCTGTCCAATAGCTTAATAATAATCGTGCTTGCCATACTGTCTTTGATAAGCTTGTGGATTCTGTCTGGAAACTGGATCGCCGGAAGCCCGTTGACAACCGATTTAGTTACGTCTCCCTCGTGAACTTCAACATATCATCTTCATCTACATCAAAAGCGATATTTGTACGCTTAGAATCTTTCTCTGCACTATGTCCGATTGGTATATCTTTAAAGTATGGTCTGGAACCCTTTGAAAAGTCAACCACCATGTCTACGCCGCAGCAGTCATGTTCGTTTGCCCTGAATCTTACTTTTTTGGTTACCCAATCAGCCTCTGAGCTATCACCGGTCGCCTCCATCATAGCTTCCTTCAAAATAGATACTTATCTAAAATGTAGAAAAAGGACTGTAATCTAAAAATTGTTCTTAAAAAAACATCTTACACTTCACTCAAGGGAATTAATACCTAAACTTTATTCAGTCAACTATTTTATTATTATTTTTGTAACAATGTTAGGTAGATACATCTTATTAAAGAATCATTTGAAAAATTATAAAAACATGAGAAATAATATATATGGAAATGTTAAGAAACTAAAAAAGTATAAAAATATAAATACAAAAAGTAAAATTAAATATAAATTTTAGATTTCACCAAATATATATATAAATCTTAGAAAAATACAAAAACCTGACTCAAAATTAAATAGAAAAATTTTCTAGAAACTTTAACCTTCATCTTTTCTTTATTTTTATTGAGTTTGTCTGTGTATTCTCGAAGATTAACAGTGTGTTTGGTTCAGTGTATTAGCTAATCCATTACGCCCTGATTACGCGCCTATTACATTACGCTCCTATTCCGGTGTTTGGTTCACTGTAATAGGTATTACGTGCGTAATACAATCCCGACCTAATCCCCAAATTCCCTGCTTTTCTAATCCCTTCTCAAATCGCGTATTACACATTACGTCCGGCTTCCCTTCCCAACTCTCTGTTTTACCCTCCCTCCCTACCCGACCCTCTCCTCTTCTGTCCTCATAATTTCTCCTCGTCTGCCTTTATCGATTTTCTCTGTCGATCATTTTTTCCCTTTCATTTGTTGCAGCACGTTTGAAAGCCACTGCTTCATTAGGTTCTCTCGATCTTGGCGTGAGGTATGGATGAACTTTTCATTTTAGTTTTCTGTCTTTGCCTTGGATTGTGGGTGCTTTGCATGCTGATTTGCTTGTCTTTTCTGAAGCATGATTAGAGAGGGTTATAAATCATCATCTTCATTGCATGAGAAGCATCGGTTGTTTATTTCTGATAGTTGAATCGATTGTTTATTTTAAAAAAAAAATTTAATTGAATAATCATGATAAAGTTGGAGATATTATGAGCAGTAATATGTATATATTGGGCTGATAATAGGATGTGAGTTATGAAATCTGTTCTATCGAAATAATTTATGTTTAAAAGAAAATCCGACACCCCCACCCTTAAGAAATTGTGCAGTGCGGTGCTTCTCTACTGTTAAATACAATAAAAATGCATTTCTCCATCCCCAGTCTTTTTCCTTCTCAATAAACCCCAGCTCTAAGGAAAACTTTGGTCTTACCTATCTGCCATGCAAGTTGTGTTAAACAAAGAGTAGTAAACAAATTACAAACCCACTGATAAATGAACACTGATTGTTGTGTATGAATGATCACGCAAAATCTTTAATCATGAAGCATAAAAAATATGTTCTAATAACATACTGGCAAAGGTTGTCCAATGCAGGACTTTCATTTGATTTTACGATAAAGCTGAGAGTAGATGATGTTCTAATATCTGATCTATGATTTGAATGTTGTTTTCATTCTTTCATGCTATTCGAGCAAGTATTATTCTCAATTTGTCGGCTTACTATCTTTAAATGCTTCTGACAGTATCATCAACTGATTAATCAAATTTCGCAAGATAACAACTGTATTTAGTTTCTGATTTTCTTACCTGAAAACTTCAGTAGACCTTTCTCTCTAGGCTTGGATATTTTTGTTTTGTTTGGGTTAAGGGTGTAAACCATGATGGATGATATGACCTGTATATTTTCCTGTGTTATGGTGGAGATTATGTTTCTCAGACTAATGCCAGATATGCATTTTTGTTAAACTATCTCTTGGGAAAAAAATGATTTGTGTGGTCCAATGCAGATAGAAGGGAATAATGCGAATGCCAATGATGCAATCATGCTCGACAAGGATGGTTATGTATCTGAAACAAATGCCACAAACATTGTAAGACTAGGATTTCCCCCTAATAGCTTAGATCTATATATGAATTAGGGGTTTGGGGAACATTAAGACTGAGTATTGTTCTTGGATTTGTTCATACATTTTTGCCTCACAATTTATGCCAACAAGTATATACAACAAGTCTATTTAACAAGTCCTTCCAAACACATTTTGTAATGGTGGGATCTTGTGCTCATCTTGTAATGGTCAACTCTTCATGGACTCAGTCTCACATCGAGAAGCTTTGGGGTATTCCTAACTGCATTAAGCGAGTTTATCCACCTTGTGATACTTCAGGACTTTAGGTTCTGTTTCTTGTTATTCATCACCAATCATAGTGCATTTTATATTTTTTAGTGTCATTCATCTGTGATTTCTTACCAGTTTACATCTGAAACAGGCACTTCCTTTGGAAAGGTCGGTGGAAACTCCAAAAATCATATCTGTTGCACAATTTCGTCCCGAGAAGGTGCACATACTTACATAGACCTTCAAGCTAAATTTTTAATGGTTCCGGTGTTTCAGTTTTGGAACCTTGATTAGTTCTAGAAACTCTTTACAGTTTGATTTTTTTTAACTCAGGAGCTGCAGGAGTACATGGCTGCAGGAGTACATGGCTGTGATTTCTTACCAGTTTACAGTTTGCATTAGTGTTGTAGAGTACATGGCTGCAGGAGCCATACCTATAGGTGAGCTAGCATGGCAACTGATATTATAATTTCTGATTCGAGCTACTTTTGTTTTCCATTTTAAAAATGTTTTTAAAATGATATTCATTTTGCTCGACTCCCCTCAGCTCATAGTTCTGCTGGCCCGAAAATGGACATTGTTTTAGATGAAGATGGACACAAACAGGATTTCTTGCTCAAAATGTAGAAGAATATGCAGATGCAGTCTTGAAAATCGTGAAGATGCCCGAGTCTGAAAGACTCAAGATAGCTACAGCAGCAAGGAGAAGAGCTAGCAGATTTTCGGAGCAAAGATTTTACGATGATCTCAAAGCCGCAATCCAACCAATTATATGCGGTTCTTCCTAGTTATAGGATTGCATTAGAAGATCACAGTGACATAGAAAACAATAGTTATACTTGTTCTTGTTTATTGGGGTTCTTCACCCTTTCGATCTAGTCATTAGAAAAAGCTTAGTTTAGATTTGTCAACAAAATAGATATACTTAATACACTAAACCAAATCCTCATTCTTTATTTTATTTGTTTTAAACTTAGGTTACCTTAATTAAACTAATTTTATATGTAATAATTAAATTATATGTAATAATTATTATTTTAAATTATACAAATTCATAAAATATAATTTATTAGTTATAATTATTTTAAATTTTATTAAATCATATATTTTAATTAAAATATATTTAATATTAATTATTTCAAATTTTCTTTTATAGTATCATATATTATGATTTGAGTAAATTCATATAAGACTATTAATTATTAAGAATTTTATTAAATTATATATTTTAATTATAATATATTTAATTATTATTATTTTAATTTATATTTTACAGTATCATATATTATGATTTGAGTAAATTCATATAAGAATATTAATTATTAAGAATTTTATTAAATTATATATTTTAATTAAAATATATTTAATAATAATTATGTTTAAATATGATTAAATTATTTATTATTGATATTAATAATCTTATTAAAATTTAAATAAAATAATTTACCAAAACAAATTTCTGCTAATTATTAAGAATTTTATTAAATTATATATTTTAATTAAAATATATTAAATAATAATTATGTTTAAATATGATTAAATTATTTATTTTTGGTAATAAATAATCTTATTAAAATTTAAATAACAATAACAATAATCATTTACCAAAACAAATTTATGCTAAGGGTATTCTGGTCATTTTAGTTTTCTCCATTATGCTATTACACCTCTATTACATTCAACCAAACACAGTTTTACTATTACGCCTCTATTCCATTACATTCAACCAAACAGTTGATTTGCTATTACACATCTATTCCATTATACCTCTAATCCAATACACCTCTAATCCAATACACCTCTAATCCAATACAGCGAACCAAATACTTTTTTTTATATTCTTTTTATTGGGTGAAAAAAATATTATTTTTGGTAGAAATTTTTTAAAAATGGCTGTCTCATGCGGTAAGTTTAAATTTATTTATTTATTATAAATTTTACATAAAAAATATATAAAAAAAACTATTGTCTTTGTTAAATGAATTTAATTAAATATTTTTTAAATATTAATCTCATTGTAGGTTCTTATTATATTTAACCCACTTTTTATGTTTATAATATATTATATAATTCATAACATATAAAAACTAAATCTATAATATTAAGATGTATACATATAAAATTTTAATAAAAGAGGAAATATTAAATTTAAAATAATCTATGTATATTAGGGGTGGGTTTGGATGGGCGGTTGGGTGCGGTGCGGTGCGTTTAGCTTACTTTTTGTCTCACGCTACAGTGTCGCTACAGTATCTAATCTCACCGCCATCGCTGTTTTTACACTAATCGCAGGTAAACGCACCGCTCATCCAAACTCACCCTAAATAAAATAGGCAAGCTTAAAATGAGTTTGAGTTAGTCATTTACAAATATGAGCGAGTTCGAATAAAATCTTAGGTTCATATTTCGGGCCGAATCAAATTTGAACGAGCATAAAGTATGTTAATATCATGACTGCGCTTGAGTTAAGGTTTTTTAGTTTTAGACCAGCTCGTTTACTATTCAAAAATAACAAAAATTTAAAATTAAATTAAAATAAGATATTTATTATTAATTTTTTAAAACCATGGGATGAATTAGTTGATGAGCTGAGCTCGGAACCGGCCTGAAATTTTTTCTGGAATTGGGCTTAGATCCGACGATGAACACCTCTATATATGGGCTTTGGACGAAATAAAAAGAAAGAAAAAACGATTTTCACATTTTTAATATCAGTATCTTCTCTTTGGCATTGCTTGCTAAGTAGCTATTGTCCTTCGCATTTCCTAATTCGTACGCAACGCATCCCGTTTTTCAGTTTGGGGCTTCGCTCACTCACTCTCTGCTTTATTGAAAGCTCACAAATCTTTCTTGCGCTCACCCTCTTAAGCTCAAATCACCCACGAATCTGGTACTTTTGATATTGCTTTCCCCATATCATTGATTCCAATCGATCTCTATTTGATCGTTATAGCTACAGTATTTTATTGATATGCTAATCCCTTGCAAAATCTTGTTCTTTTTTTTCCTGTTGAATTTTGTTGTTAAATATGCTTCATACTATTTATTTCTGTTAAAAGGGTTCTTTTTGGGTTTTCTTTTATTTATTAAATTGTCCTAGTTGTTTGTAGATTGAAAGAACTATGTCTATGCCTTATATCTTTATAAAGAGTTTGTTTCAAGTGATGGGTATTTATTGTTAGTTGTTTATTGATTGAAAATTGATAGTATAGTGTCTAATGTTAGCACAAAGATCTCTTAGATTGTAAATTAGCTTTATGGTGGAAAAAGGGTTTGTTTCTTAACATCTTTATGTCTTCTTGTTCTGCTTTATTCTGGTCAAAGTTGTCTAGGCGATTGAATATCCGCACTTTGCTTGTTGAGCTTTCGGCATTTGGGTTTATGCAAACATTTCATTGATCTCTACTCTCATGTTTAGTGTAATTTCTAAACATTACTTGCAAAAAGTACTTTTCTTTCATGCTTCATTTTCTGTTGTCATGAAATGATAATTAGTTGAAGTTTCGTTTATCGGTTACTTGAATATCATGTGCAGATGGCCATGCAGGAAGGAAGTCCTGCTGACACTCATACTCCCAGTGCTCAAGTTGTTGGAAATGCTTTTGTGGAGCAGTATTACCATATTCTTCACCAATCACCCAATCTGGTGCACAGATTTTATCAAGATTCAAGTTGTTTAAGTCGGCCAGATATGGTCGGCAACATGGCTACAGTAACAACAATGCAAGTAAGTTTAGCCAGGAGTAATTTCCCATTTGAAGGGGGCAGGAGTCATTATCATATTGTAATCAAGAATTCAAAAATGTATGGCCTTTGTGTGGGAGATGCTGTTGCTAGACTAAGTTGATAACAAGTTTTTGAGAATAATTTCTGAAAATTTGTAATTCTATTGAAAAATCTACTTCGAAAAGTATGGATGTTTAGCCTTCCTAGGTGAAGCTTTTAATGGCTTCTTTGGTGGATATGCTAAACTTTAGGAATGGATATTTTTAATGTTTGTTTGTGGAGATATATTTGATACAGTAATGTTAAATTTTATAAATTGAATAGACATTCTTTAAATTATAACTTAGCTTTAACGTGGTTCTATTGACTAGTGCACTGGTATTTGCTTTGGAGCAGGCAATTAATGAGAAGGTACTATCGCTGAATTACCAGGACTATACAGCAGAGATAAAAACTGCAGATGCTCAGGACTCTTTTGAGAAAGGGGTCATTGTAGTGGTAACTGGATGCTTAACAGGGAAAGATAATATTAGAAGGAAGTTCACTCAAACCTTCTTTCTAGCTCCACAAGACAAAGGCTACTTTGTCTTAAATGATATTTTCAGGTACATTGAAGACAACGAGTTGCAAAACACTATTCCAGTTAATGGCGTCAGCGAACGGGCTTCAACATCTGTCTTGACATCTGAACCAGGTTTGACCTGATTCTTTTCTTTTTAGGCATTGCGGTAGTATTTTCGACACGCTCAAATCATGGAATTGATTTAAATTTTGCTTCCAGAGCCCTCTAATGACCACCCTGTGGAGGACCCATTAACTTATCCTGAGGACGAAGATATTAATAATGGTGCTGAAGTTTGTGACCCCTCAGATGAGGAGGAAGGTTCAGTAATTGAAGAAGAGGTTGTTGAGCCTCAAAAAGTTCTCAATCAGAATGAGAGTGTTGTGGTTGATGATTCAACTCCTGCAGTTCTAGAAGATGCTCCAAAGAAAACCTATGCATCAATTGTGAGTTAACGTTAATTCCTTTTATCTTTCTGTTGATATTTTAGTGGTTCCTTTGATGTTTGATTGAACTCACTGAATTATATATTAGGTCAAAGTGATGAAAAGTAATGCACCACCTACTCAGGTCAATGTTACTACCAGATATGCAAGGGTGGTACCTGCAGAGCAACGATCAAATGTTTCTGCAAAACCTGCTCCAGTAGCACCAATAGTAGCAGTACCTAATAGTGATAGTGCACCTGAAAGTAGCAACGAAAACGAGGAAGGTAATTGTAATTTCATTTATGGCTAATAGAAGAATAAGTGTTCTCCGTGTCACTCCAACTCTTCATTTTTCATGAAGTAACCATATCCAACGCATATCGAGACATAGGTTATAGGGGTATAACCTTCTAAATATCTTCCAAATACATGGAAACACTCGGAAAGAAATGAACATACCTGTGCTGGACACTTGCCAATATTTGACACTAACACTTGAGTCCGAGTAACATCCGCTGTCCTCTTTGTTTGATGAAGCTAGATCCTTATCTTTTCAATTTTAATCAATTATCCGATAAGGGAGTAAAGAAGATGTACTTGATTTTGACATGGTTAATTTTATGTCATATCTATTTTCTTTCCTCTTGATATGCTTAATGCGGATTCTTTGTTGTTTTAAAATATAACCTCACGTGCTTTCTTCTTACCAAAGCTGAAGGACACTCCATATATGTACGGAATTTACCTTATAATGCAACACCTGCACAACTTGAGGAGGCATTCAAAAAATTTGGACCTATTAAGCGCAATGGCATCCAAGTCAGAAGTAACAAGGTTAACTAATATATCAATTTGGCCTTCTGCTTCCTATTTGACATTTCTAGTTCAAATTCTCAGTTCTTACTGCTACATGTATTTCTTGCTTCCTGCAGCAGGGGTTCACTTTTGGTTTTGTCAAATTTGAGACTCCGAGTTCAGTGCAGAGTGCACTTGAGGTATTGTCTCACACCTTTTATCACTACCGTTATAAATGTGATGCCATATGATCACCATCATAAGTCACTCTTCCATTCAATCTTACACAACAAATGTTTTCATAGTTATAGTCTACCAAATATATGCCTAATGTCAGACAAGTTCTGTTAAGTTATTGAAGCACAAAAGTTGACTGAAACAGAAACGTACTCATTTATTGGGTTAACCTTTCATCAAGTGCAGGAGTATGTTAAACCTCATCCTTTCCCTAAGCAATTAAAATGAATAAACAAGAAGCAAGAAATAGAACCCAAATTTTAGATCAGTGTCTTCTAAGTGGCCAGAATGATTGAATGGATTACCTGGGCTTTTTGGCTCACTTGAAAAGTGTTTCATTAGATGATTTCATCTAGAACTTTCTTCAAAAAAACTCTTCCTTTTGTGTAGGTACTCACATCAGCTGGTCTAAAAGAACAAATCCTCCTTTATTTGGCATCTTATGTTGCTCAACTCTTCATGATTTGTTACATACCCAACATGGGTAGAAGAATATGATGCTCCTAGGATTTTTTATGTACATGCAAATTGTGGAAAAAATTTACACATACCTGTGTCGGACACACCTGAGTCCAAGTAACTTAGCTGTGATCTCTTTCATTTCCTTTGTTACCTTTTTAGACAGTATATAGCCATGAAACAGGGACCTTGTATGTTTCTTATACATTTACATCTGATATTCTCCCTGACCTTATATTCATCTTGTAGTTTGTAACTTATTTACAGCCTTGTCGAATTAAGCTGGAAAAGTTGAATGCTTAACCCAATTAAATGTTAAACTTGGTGTTTTATGGATGTTATAAAATTTACGCATTAATGGCTTCTAAGATCCTAAATCGAAGATTTAACTAAATATCATCCCTTATGTTTCTTTTTATGTTTGTGCTGAATGGCATTTCAGGCTTCACCGATCACAATTGGGGATCGTCAAGCTGCTGTGGAAGAAAAGAGGACAAGTACTCGAGGTAATTCAAAATTTATTTGGGAAAAATGCTTTTAACATTGAAATTTCATAAAATTCCCATTTTTACTAATAATATTGTTTTGCATGAATTGGACTTTTTAGTTCATCTAATGATAATACTGAGATTAGGAAAATATGGTCTCAATTCAAATTCGTCACTGTGATGCAATATGTTCCGCATTTGTATAATATATCTATACTATTATTTAAGTTTGTGACTGAGTTGGTGTCATGATTCAACTCGACACCAACTTAGTCAAAGAAATTACTAAAATAACCATATTTCAAATAAATTATATCATTATAAGGGTACTTAGTCAAAGAAATTACTAAAATAACCATATTTCAAATAAATTATATCATTATAAGGGTACTTTTTGTCTTTCACCCACATTGTTTGTATATATTGATAACTTGATACCAACTCAAGAAAAATGACAATACTAGTTTATGATACACAATTGAGTGCATTTAATATTCTTGATCTGATGTATTTACCTATTTAAATTTCATTTACTCGCAATTTAAACTATCATTTGTATTCTAATTTTGTACATATTGCATGTGTTATTATTATTATGTCCAAACCTTACATTTCATTATTTATTGTACGTTGTTTTTAAATGCTCACATTTGATCTAAATATGTGATTTCCATGCTCATACGTGTGTAATTGAATTTCTGGAAATATATAATATACTTGAGAAACTGCTGCTTTTTGCAGTTGGTAGCAGTGGGAGAGCAAGGTATACATCAGGTAAAGGTGGGTTTCGGAGTGACAGTTTCCGTGGTCGAGGGAACTTCAGCGGTGGCCGAGGAGGAGGCTATGGCAGGAATGAATTCAGAAACCAGGGTGAGTTTTCAGGACGATCAAAAGGTTCGGATGGACGGAATGGAGACAGTTATCAGCGGGCTAATCAGAATGGAAGGGGTGGCCGTCAAGGTGTGGCCCCTAAACCATAATTCTATTTGTTTTCAGACATTAGCTGAGAAAGTGACCAGGTGATTCTTTTGACAGTATAAACTAAAGGTAATGAAGGAGCTAAAGATTCGTAGTTTTTAATCTTCATGAAGTTCCAAATGTTGTGAATGAATAAAACTATTTTGGATTCTTTGATCAATTTTCTTTTTTGGTATTTTTGATGATATGCTCTCAAATCTTCCCTTATTACATTTATTTACATGAAAGCATCAATCGATAGCTTATGCATGAAGGGGGTGTAATCTAGCTATAAGAAGCTCAAACTCGAATTGAAATTCTTGGCTCAAAGCTAGGTTCGAGAACAATCTGGTTCCATGTTCAAAGTTTGAACTTTATTTGAGGTAAGATTGAAAATTGATTCAAGCTCAATTATTTGTGTTCAAACTTGAGTTTGAATTGAATTTCCAAGACTAGTTGACATTCTTTTAAGATAAATGGATCTTAAATGTTTTTCAATTCAATGGATAATGTAATAACAACAATAGGGAGAAAAATTGATAAATGACAGTGAAAATAGAAGCCCTCATAAACTTGTACAGCTAACATGGAATCCATGGTGCTTGTTCATTCATTGCAATGCAGTAGTAGTTCTGTCAAGAACCCGAAGAGCAACAAGAGAAGCATCCGAACCATTTTCTTGGACCTCCGCTTTTGGGTGCATTAGGTGCTGGAGACTTTGGGGTTTCCTTAGGGCTTTCTGAGGCTTCTTTAGGGCTCTCAGGTGGTGTCTGTTGTTTACTAGCTGTTTCTGATGGTATCTCGGGGATTGTTTCAGGGGTGGAGGGCAGTGATGGTTGGGTTTTGTTCTTTGTACCTGGCGCCTCTGTTCCATTTTTATCTGCTTCCCCTGTCAATCTTCATTACAAGGAAAAAAAATGTAAATCAGGATGTTATTGCCTTGCCTGTGATACTACAGCATTCAGTTTGAATATCTGCAATTTCCGAAATGTTGCAATAAAAAAAAAAACACATTTTCTTGATGAAAGCTTACATAGGGAAGGCAAAGGATTTGAGACTTGCGTCCGAATTTCGGGACACACTAGTGGAATGAGGTAGGTCTGGAGGAACATTGTCCTTATGTTGAGATTCTTTCTCCATTGTTTCAGCCGCATTTGCTTCGATAACTCCATTGCTGCCCTCCTTTGAGTCACTTCGTTGCTCAGTAATTTCGGCTGTTATCTGATTATTATCCGGAGTTTCTGGTGGTGTGAGATTGTGACTGTAATTATGCTCGCCCGATTTCGACATCCAGTTCAGTTGCTCCCTTGTGTAACTCATGTTCCCCATTTGAATACTAAACAATGATTCACTGGAACACATGCTCCAGTCCGTAGGACCTGCAGTGGTTGTTCTAGCAAAGACATATGATGGAAGCCTATTTGATGAGTCTTCAGCAGGTTGTTCCATAGCTGCTGCTGTTTGAGGATTTGGTGTGGCTGAATCAGATTGTTCGCTTTTCGGCATAGAGTTAACCGGATTACATTCAACCAATCCAACCACTTGATGATCACGGATGAAGATGAAGATAATGAGAGGGGAGAATTTAACTTTTTGTCCAATGAAACACGACGGTTTTTACTCGGAGTAGCAACTCGGTCGTATTTAAATCACCGCTGATGTCACGAACTCCGTTCACATTTCAGGATTCTGATTTCAGGTGCTGTACCATCTCAAGACCCAGAAATTAATGCTATAAATAACACGCCAAATCGGAGTTCCAATTTTTTAAGAAGCAAAAACAAGCGAATGGAACTTAAAACCAGATAGTTTCTAACAAATAAAAACTAAAATTGCTTGTTTGTTAATTAATTTCTCACCAAATAAGATGATTAATCGTTATTAACCAAAAAAACCCATCAAATAATGAATTTCCCATTTTCATTATCCTAACAGAAAAAAAAAAGTCACACCAAGAAATAAGCATATACCAAAAAAAAAATTAAAACTTACATTAAAAATAAGAAAATAAAACGAAGGAAAACAACGAACTTTCAATGAATCCCAAATCAAAATCTCTAGTTAATCATCCACTAACAGAGTAACAATGAAACTAAAAAAAAACGAAACAGAAAAAAGAATTTTCGAAAAACAAGAAAACTAGAAAATATGAGAGAGAAAATGATGGAAAATTTTGGAAATTTTGGATGAGAGGGAAAAATTGAAGGGCCTGGCATTGGTATAGGCAGTTTTGTTTCTCTGTTTTAACTATAGTAATAAACGGACTTTATCCGCCCGCTTCCAACTAACGGAAAATTAATATCGATACAAATTAATATCGGTTCTTCCCGGGATGAAATTCTCAGGGTGACACGTTGTTACTCTTTAGCCGTTAAAAATGTTCCTATCTAAAAAGTCAGCATAATCAACAGTTAGTATCCGTTCTTCCGAGATTGATTAGTGAAATAAACTAGAACCTGGTAATTTTTGCGAGCTTGATAAAAAAAAACTGGAGCAAGGTTCAAATTTGATCTCTAATTTTGAGTGCACAAATGGCTAAAAATCAAAGATAAGAAATTATAAGAATCCTAACCCCTAACTCAATAACCCAAATTATAAAGATTTTATATTTAAATTATTTATACTATGCATTTCTTAGCAGCGTGGGATTGGTAAATTTGGTAATGTAGCAAACTACTAAAATTCATTGGAATGTTTGTTGGTTGCATATTGGTTTACTCCTTTGCCTGAATAGACTACTTGGGTATTATTAGTTGCCGTGGCTTTGTATGATCTTGCTGCAGTTTTGTTGCCTGTTAGGCCCTTAAGGCTTCTTCAGTTTACGAGGCCAGACCTGTTACTCGTCGTGATTACGGTTCAAAGGAGGGTTTAGAGAGAAAAAGAGAAATGTTGGGCAGGATTCGGTTGATAGTTCAAATCTGAATGGCAACGTTTTATATGGTTCTAATTCTACTCTAGTTACTGTTTAAAGCAGCCATAATGGCATGAGAATTGCTATAGTGGAAGAGAGGCGGGTTTCAGAGAGGAATGTTGAGCTTCCGGCACCATTAGTTGATCACCAAATGACTGGCCGAGACATCTCGGCCGAAAGTTCGGGCGAATCTAGGGGCTAGCAGGGCCCAGCCCTTTAAAATGAATAAAGGTAAAATTATACTTTAGCCCAATCCTTTAAAAATTATAAAATTTTGATTTAATCCTTTAAAAGTTACAAAAATATAGACTATTAAAAATTAAAATTTCATTCGGTCCCCCTAAAAAACTTTTCTGACTTCGCCCCTGTCTAAGGGTTGAGTTTCTTGCGGTGTTATCGAGCTTGGACCGGGGGACCTAATCTTCTATGTTGTGCTAGTTGGTAGGGCAGCAATGCATGATCTTCATGACAGTGTATGCATGTTATCTTGCCATTGTAGCTGGTGTTTAGGATCAACTTCTTATGAATCATGATTAATTTCTTCATGAAGTTCTAGTGCTTGCCTTTAGGATCAACTTCTTTTAATTTTAAATTTAGTGTAAAATGTTACAATGAAACTTTATCGAAGTTGCAAAGAAGCTGTATGTGTCTACTCTGTAAATTTAGCTTTTTTAATATTTTGTTTAAATTCAAACCAAGTGACATAAGGGTAATAAAATATTTAAAATTTGCTTTCTATTAATATTTATATAATTTCATAATTAAATTCAAATAAAAGAAAAAGTAAATTACACCCAAGGTCACTAAGTTATTAGTGACTTCACATTTTGGTCACCTAAAATTGAAAAATTACAAAATAGTCATTGAACTATTCGAAAATTTTCATTTAAGTTACTGGGCTTGTAATACCCCGAAATTTTTTACAGTAAGATATTATTTTTGATATGGTAAGGAAATAAAGTGACAAAAAGGATAATTTTGAGTTATGACAACATTGGGAAGTATATTATGACATATTAATTCAATAAAGGATTAAATTGTAAAAGTTAGAAAAGTTTTGTTACCCAATAGTAAATACTCAAAATTTGAGGGGTTAAAATGTAAATATGAAAAAGTTGAAGGATCAATAGTGTAAATCTTTTAAGGGTGGAATAATCTAGAACCTAAGAAAAATGGATGAATTGGAACCAAATTGAATAGATGAAGAATTATGAGGGACCAAAATGTAATTTTACCAAATTAAGTGATGACTCAAGGATGGAATTTTAAAAGATCTAAAGGGTAAAATGGTCAATTAGAAGAGAGAGAAATCTAGAAAATAATGATGATGTTGGAGATATTTTAGATTAAATAAATAAATAAATATTAGTTTATTATATTTTGATTTGATTTTTTTTCTTAATGATATTTTATTACTTTATTTAGTGTATATATATATGTGGAAAGAAAGACGGAAGCCATCATCCCACTATTTTTCCATGCATCAATGTGAGAAGAAGAGAGAAAGAAAGAAAGTTTTGCTTTCTTTACAATTTGATCCTCACACCAAAAATTCACAATTTTCACTTAGAATTCAAAGAAATTTCCATAGCCACCAAGAGAGAAAATTGATAAGGAGACTATGGGGAGCTAGAATATCAAGTTAGATTCAAGAAATAGAGGCAGGAGGAGAGAGAAAATCAAGTTAAAGATTGAAATCAATAGAGCAAGGTAAGAACATCAAGATTTCAATATATTTTTGAGTTTGATATTATTGAAAAAGTACGAAATTGATGTTAATGTAGGGTTTTATTATATAAGGTTCTATATTCTTGATATGTTAGTGAAGAAAAATAAGAGAAAGTGATGGGAAATACTATAGAGAAAGGGAATAAGGGTGTTATAAATTTAGTAATCAACATTTTGCACTAAAACACTTTTGGACAGAAACAATAGGTTAACTTTGAAAAAACACCATAAATCATGGAAATTGAATTAGAGGATGAAAAAAAATGACATTAAATCTTATTGAGTCTAGTTTCTCATATAAGAAACGGTGTAATAAATGGAATTGTAAATTATGAGATATAATAAATTTTGTGAGACAATGTTAGAATGAATTCGGGTTCCCCTGTTCTGACTTTGGAAAATCATTAAAAATTGTAAAAAGATTATTATGAGTTATAATTTATATGATTAGAATCCTTAATAAGTATATTTTAAAAATGAACAAACGAGAACATCATCCGAATCCTATATAATGATATAATTAATTTTTAGTGAAGAAGGGTCAAAACTGTCAGACAGCAGAACAAGGATGACTTTTAATAATAAAATGTACTTATTGGCTTAACCAAAAATTATGAAAATTTTATGGTAAGAATATATGTGAGTCTAGTTTCAGATAAAATTTATGTATCTCAATTTTGAGTTCTTTAGCTTAAGATATAATTAATTTAGTGACTATAACTCAAGTGAACAGCTTGTTATGAGTAAACAAGTAAATAGTGGTAATATATATATCAAGGATGTGGAATGGAGTGGAGGAGGAGGAAAAATAATATATGTGAATATTCAGCTAATATGAGTTTATTTTAAAATAGCTAATTTACATGTTTTAGGTTAAGGACTAAATTGAATAAAATTAAAATTTTAAGGGTAATTTTGTAAAAATGTCAAAAATAACCAAATTGCATGAAATGAATTGTTTTATCATTTAAATTAATAAATTGAATGAAATATTAATTTAGATCAAGATTTGGGTGGAAATTCGAGAAAAATGGAAAATTACCAAAATGCCCCTAAATTTTGATATTTCTGTAATTTAGCCCGATAAGTTTGTGTAACTTGAATTACATTCTTAGATGCTTGAAATGTATGTTATTGATGAAACATTGATATATTTGATAAAAAGAAAAAAATCTCGGTTGAATGGAAGGAAAATTCGATGGATCTTTGAAAAGGAATTGACGGTAAAAAGGATCTAGCCCGGACGGGTGATCTTGATATAGCTCTCCCGAAGAATATGTGGAAAATGGATTTAGCCCGAACGGGTAATCCGAATTAGGGTCTGAATTTAGCCTGGACTGGTAATTCAGATCCAAGCTCATTAGAGTAATTGTCGTTGCAAGGGATTTAGCCTGGACTGGTAATCTTGACAATACTCTATGAGTTTATATTACAGGGGATTTAGCCTGGACTAGTAATCTCGCTGTAAGAAATGAGGTTCGCGGGAGTGTGCTCTCTTGCAGGGGATTTAGCCTGGACTGGTAATCTCGCTGTAAGAAATGAGGTTCGCGATAATGTGCTCTCTGAATTGAAAAATGTGCGCACGTGAATATAGATTGACGAACCCGAATTTGTACACTAAAGTGTACCCTTGAAAATTCATCGAAATTCTGAGAAATTCAACGGGATAAAAAATAGAAAATGATAAGTACATAAAATCATGAAATTAAACTTGAACTACATAGAAATGATAATTATTTGATATACTAAAATATGACATGGAAAATACATGTATGTGAAACGTGCCTGATAATTATGCATATTCAAGATTATGAACTGCTACTGGATTAAATATACATATAGAACTTATAAAAAAATTTATGGTACATGAAATACTGTCATAATGAATTGAATAATTTATATTTAAGAAGAAACAACAAGAAAATGATATGTATCATGACATGTAAATGTGAGACTATCTTTGATACGTTGATACAAGGAAAATTATGTGTATTAAGACGAGTAATAAATTTAAGTGAAACATGGCGAGAAAATAAGTTTGTCAATATTAAAGTACGCTAACCAATATTGTTGCTTGAAGTTTAGGCAAGTGCCAATTTACTGTTGAATGGTAATATGTTTAATTATAAGGTGCATTGGAATGGTAAGTGCTTAGATGAAAATATAATTGAGCTTATGAAATAGTGAAAAGGTTTCAGTTATGTAATTTCTTATGAAAAGATTTGTTATGTGATACGCCCATATGAACCCTGCAACTAATTCGGAAATTAAAAAAAAATTAAAATCTATATATATGTATATATATATTTAGGATTCTGCGAAAAATTCCCTATGATTCCGATTTAATCCCAGTATGTTCCTAGTAAATGTTTTGGGCTTCGATAGCCCAATAGAGGGACGTTATGATTATTTTCAGAATATGAAAAATGATTCAGAATTATTGAAAATGTTCAGTAAACTCTGGTAATGCCTCGTGCCCTATTCCGACAACGGATACGGGTAAGGGTGCTACAAGGCTGTTAAAATCGCTGTTGTATGGTCTTCTTTGTTCACCCTGCTTACACCAATTAAAAGTTTTTTTGTCCCTTCCTCTTCAACAGTTCATTTTGTTTTCATGAAACAGCTTTAAATGTAACAAATTTGAAAACAAAAATCCAAACAACTTTCTTCTTCGATCTTTGACACTGTCATATTGACTTGGATCTAAGGTATGTTTTTTTTACTCATCTATGGGTACTGATTCACCATATAGATCGTCGAATTATTGTTTGGAGCTTGCCAGTCAGACCTTAAAAAAAAAACTAACAACCCAATGACCTAAATAAAAACTTTGGACATAGTTTAACCAAAAACATATTCTATTATTAAATTACTATAATTTAACCTAAATTGAGTCCACCAAACTCTGTAAAATTTTAAAGACCCATCGTAGGATCGATGTTCTTTGTTCTAACAACCTGTTTTCAGTGAAATCGGAACAGTGATTTCGGGACAACAAATCCGAGTTCGGAATAAAAATTATTTTAATATTATTTCATGGTCTGCATTATGATAGAAAGTTCTTATGAAAATTTCGTAAGGAAATTTTACCGATTACATGTTTAATTAGATGGAAAGGACCAAATTGTATAAAACGCAAAAGTTGGGTTCTAGTAGCTATAGGTATCAAATAACTATGGAATTCAAAATTTGAGGTCCTTATATGGTAAATAGACCAATTATAAGGGTTAGTAGATAAGGATGATTAGTCATCAATGAAAAATTAAGAAAAGAAAAGGATAAAATTGGAAAGATGAAAAATAAAGATGAAAAATAACAAAATAAAGAAAAATATCATCATTTTATCATCATATTTCCCAAATAAAATATGGAAACCCTAGCCATAGATAATTGAAGAAATAAAAACTTATTTGGCCTAATTAGGTGAGTATTCAAGTCTCGTTTTTAATGATTTTTATATTTTCGAGATCGTAATAGCTTAATTTAGTTATCTCTGGGATTAATTTGCAAAGTTATCAAAGTACTAGGGTTTTTCCATGGATGAATATGCATGAATTATGACATTTATGGTAGGAAATGAAAGGTTGTTGATAGATAAACAACGTTTGTAAAGTGAATTTTGATGAAATTGTGATATAGAGACTAAATTGTAAAGATGTAAAATTCATGGAAAATTCTAAATTTTATGAAATACATGAGCTGTTATTTTTAGATGTAAAAATCAGCTAGGCTTGGAATAAGGATTAAATTGCATGAATTTTATTTTTCGAGCTTAGGAACGAAATAGTCATTAATTAAAAGTATAGGGGCAAAATGGTAATTTTACCTAAGATGTGAATTGAATATGAATTGTATTAAATTGATGTTATATTCATTTGTGTAGATCCGGATAACTCAAATACGAAGCTAAATTATGGAAAAGAAAAAGTATCGGATTAGTAGATTTTGCATTTACGAACACTTGTCAAGGTAAGTTCGTGTAACTAAATTGAGAATTTATATGTGTTAATTGAATTGTATGTATGTGTTTGTATAATTGTCATTATATGAAAGTATTCACATAACCGACAATGATCGATAAGTATTAAGTCCCATTTGAATAAATGAAATTCGATGGATACATGGTTCCCGAATTGGTTGTGGTCCTGCATATGTTGCAGACACGCAATAGCTCAAAAGAGCGTCCCATTATTAGCTCTTATGAGAATCCCAATATATGGCCCTCTCGAGCTTCCCGTTATATGGTTCTTACGAGCTTTTCGTAAATAGCTCTTCGGAGCATCCCGATTGGTTGTGATTCTGCATGTGTTGTAGACACACCATAGCTCTTATAAACGTCCCGTTATATTGCTCTTTGTGAGCTTCCCGATTAAATGTTCTTTGTGGGCTTTTTGATTAATGACTCTCCTGAGCTTCCCGATATGGCTTGTTTGAACTTTCTGATATATGGCTATCCAAAGCTTCCTGATTAATGGCTCTTCGGAGCTACCCGTTATTGGCTCACATGAGTTTTTTGATTATGGCTCTTATAAGCTTCCCATTATACAGCCCGAATAAGCTTCTCGTTACATGGCTTACATGAGTTTCTCGTTATATGGCTCGAGGGAGGGCTTCCCGATTATGTGCTTAAATGAGCACCCTCAAATATGAATTGATGGATTTTAGATTCGCACACCTCATGTGTACTACACGGAATAATATGAATATGAGATGAATTGTTATGAGTATATACTTGAAACACAAATATATGATTTGTACATGTTTCATGAATACTTGACGTGAAAAGTATAAGTATATGAAAATTGATTATTGATGAACTCATATATGTTTCTTAATATTCATGTGAATTACATGACTAACATGTTTGATGAGGATATGTGTTTAGGCAATGGACCAATTTGCTTTGGATGTATTTTATATGCTTACCTTAAATGTAAATGAATGGTAAATTAATTTCCCGTTATACGAACTTACTAAGCTTTAAAGCTTACTCTGTTTATTTTCCTTGTTTTATAGTTTTCGGAAGCTTGTAAAGGTTGGAAGCTGATCGGAGCTACATCACATTATCCTTCAGCTCGTTTCGGTATAAATAGTAAAATTTCTTTTGGGTATAATGGCATTTATAGGCTAAATTTGACCAAATGAAGGCATGTACGTGTTTGGTTGTGAATTGCCATTGATATATGGCTTATGTTTGATACATTTTGATATATATATATAAGTATATGGCCTTATCAAGGTTGATGCGTGTTTTGGTATAATTGATTGATGGTTAACTAATAGGCAAGTTGTAACATGGCTTGAGTTGATACAAAATATGAATATATATGTAAGTAATCAAATTGTTAAGCATGGATACTTGATTATATAACATGAAATGTTAATAAGACTTGGTTTTGGTTTGATTCAAATGTTTTATATTAGATTGGGAATATTTTTAAGTGTTAATGTAGGTGCAAGACATGTTTGGGTGAGAAATAAGGCTTGGAAATGACCTTATTTTGTCCACACAGGCAGAGACACGAGCGTGTGTCTCAGCCGTGTTTGACACACGGCCTAGCACATGGGCGTATGTTTCGACCGTGTGTCTTCTGTATCTTTAAAATTTAAAACAGAATGCTCAGGATTTTTCACATGGGAGTGTGGCTTGGCTATGTGACCCCTGCACTTACACACGGCCTAGCACACAGGTGTGTGACTTGGCCATATGACCTAAGTCAGAGAGTTACACGGGTATGGACACGGGCGGGGACACGACCGTGTGCCTTATTTTGAATGCCCACACGGCCTGAGACATGGCTGTGTCTCTTGGCCGTGTGAGCCATATGGCCTGATCACACGGGCGTGTGTACCCTACACCTAGGAAAAATTTTGAAATTTCGCGAAAAATTCTCTGAGTATCCGATTTAGTCCTGACTTGTTTCTAATGTATGTTTTGGGCCTCGAGAGTTCATATAAGGGACTTTATGAATAATATCTTACATGTATGTTAGATATTATGAAATGCCTGTATTTGATCTGTTTATTTCGGTAATGCTCCGTAACCTTGTTTCGACGATGGATACGAGTTAGGGGTGTTACATTTGTAGCAAAAGAATATCTATTTATAATGAAAAAAACCTCAAATTCAAACTTATTATAGTCATGGGGATAGAACTTAAGTTTGACAAATCGTGAAGCATTAAACAATCTCTTTGCTTCAAATTCGCCTAAGTCAGCCATAAGAAAATAGTGCATCAAATGATTGTGATTAGTTCTAATCTACAATAAGAGAGTCAGGGCCAAATCAAGGGGGGGTTGGCAGGACTCGACCCCCTTAAAATGAAAATAATTTTAATCCTTTAAAATTTTAAAAAATTTAAATTAGTAAAATTAAAATTGTACTTTGACCCATTAAAAATAATAAAAATTTGATTTAATTTTTTAAAAATTACATTTTTACTATCATAAAAATGACAATTTAATTTTGGCCCCGAAATTTTTTTCTAAATTTACTCCTAAAGAGAATTCTAACATATTTAAACTTTATACATCTTTATCTTAGTAAATATTTGCAATTTAATCAAAATTATAGCAATAAGCATCAAGGTGTGCCTCAATAGGGTTCTTTTGCACAGCGGGTGACATTACCAACTTGAAAAACACTGCCAATCACAAGCTCACACGTGTTAAAAAGGTTATTTCAAGGAGAGTATTTATAGATTATGAGCGCCGCTCCGCCTTAAAAACCCCGAGGGTTTTACTTAGCGACGAACCTGCAAAGAAATATATCAGTCACTGTCCGTTCTCTGCATTCAGTTCCATAGGCAAGGGGTAGGCTTCGAAAAAACCCCTAATTTTTATCCATTTAATCCCTTATTCATTTTTTTTATTTTGATTATTGACCTGTTCGTTAGACTGTTTCATTTATCGTTACAGGTGTTTACTTTTTCAAAACTTCCTTTAGTATTATATATTTTGTTTTTATATTTCAAATTAGTATGTATGATTTGCTTTGGTTTGTTTTTTTGTCTGCTTAAGATCAGTGAAAGATTGGTTTTGGGGGGACAATGTTCGAAAAAGGAAAAAAAATGAGTGTTTCTTAGAAAAGTCTGAATCTTGGGTCTTCCTTTTTGTTCCTTTGGGGGTTTAAAACCAATTAAAAAAAAGATTAAATCTTGTAAAATATGTTTTTAAATTTTACCTTATAGTATTGGATCACATATTTTGATTATTTTTATGTTAATTTATGGCTCTTTCTTTAGAAGCTATCTTTGTTTAGTACTATATAAGTGATTATTGTAATAAGCCATCTCTTTTTCTTCTGCATTTCTTTAGATGTTTTTATAGTTTGTTTAGGTTTTTTGCCACTGATTTGTTAGTCATGGTTTTGTGTTTTGGTTTGTCATAATATAGTTTATGCTTATACAAATTTTAATACTTTAATAAATTGTATTATATAGATTTTGATAAATTCATTTTTTTGTATTAGATTTACTAATCGTGTTTGCATATTGTTAAGTCTAGGTATTAGCTTTTATAATTTATCAATTTCGTTTGCTGGTTTTGATCTTTCTTTACTTATTTGTTTACTAGGTTATAGCAATGGCTTTCTTAAGTAAAATTGGAAGTATACTTAGGCAGACCACAAGTATGCATGTCAATGCTGAGTTGTCTGCATCAAGACCGGGCCTATTTCAAGTGTTGAGAAGCATGTCAACATCGCCAAGCTCGAAACTTTTTGTGGGAGGTCTGTTGAACTTTCCACTGTACCAATCAAGCCATTTTTTAAGTTCCCTGGTTTTCTTCCAGCTTATTGTAATAATTTTTTTAATTGCAGGTATTTCGTTCCAAACAGATGATCAAAGTCTGAGAGAAGCTTTTAGCAAATACGGTGAAGTTATTGATGGTATGTTATGATGAATGAATTCCTTAATTCAACTTGTTAGTGCTGTTATAAGCCAAACTGCAAAGTCTCAAGATGTTTTAATCTTGTTTTCTACATTTTGTATGAGGTATTCAAGTATTTTTTTAGTATAGGCTGTGTTGTGTGAACGCTTTAGGTGTCATCCACGAACTGTTCTATGAAATGATTATTTGTTTCTGACTTTGAGTTTGCTTATGTCTCGGTGCTTATGCTATTGATTTGTTAATTGGGATATGTTTATTTGTTTCCAACTTTGAGTTTGCCTATGTCCGGGTGCCTATGCTATCGGTGCACCAATTGATTTCCCTGTTGGTTTTCTAATCATCGATGTTGTTTGCTTTTTACCAGTTTCAAGTTTGTAAAACTGCTGATTAATTTTATATTTCTTGTAGCACGAATAATTATGGATCGAGAAACAGGCAGGTCCCGAGGATTTGGCTTTGTCACTTACACCAGTTCTGAGGATGCTTCCAGTGCACTACAGGCCTTGGATGGTCAGGTAATAATATAGAAGTGTATTTGGATTTTGCTGATTTATGTGTTACTTTGATTAATGTTGTTCTAAGTATTGTGCCAAAGAAAATGTTTTGACTTTTGTTTTTCTTTAAGTATTTATGCGAGACACATATTTAGACATGGGTATGGATGTGACTCTTTCAGGACCATTCAAAAACATATTTTAAAACAAAAAACATAACCATATCTTACACTCACTACTCGGGTCTGAGTAACTAGCCTTTGATTTTGGCAATATGGAAATATCAATTGGTTGCTGCTGGTAAACCTTATAGGATCCTAATATGTTCATACACATGTATGCATATGTGTCAAACACCGGTATTTCAATCAAGAATCAATGAAAAATAGAAACAACACATGTATTGAGTATTTTGTAAAATCAAAACCCAAAATGGTCCACTACCAAAGTGACCCTAAACTTGAAAATAACCTAATAATTTTAAGGCCTAAATTTACCTAACCCTAATTAATCAACCCCATCCAATTGACAGGTTTAGTCTCAACTTGTAACTTTTTGTTACTAAAACAATAGGTAAGAGTGTAACGTGTGGTTTTATCATCTTTTTTGGGAACTTTTGTGGCTGAATTCTTGTTTGCAGGTTCTCCATGGCCGTCAAGTAAGAGTAAACTATGCAAATGAGAGGCCTCCTCGTAACTTTGGAGGTGGAGGTTTTAATAGCGGTTATGGCGGTGGTGGATATGGTGGTGGCGGTGGCAGCTATGGTGGGGGCAGTGGTGGCTATGGAGGTGGTGGTGGGGGCTATGACAGAAATGATGGTTTCTCTTCTGGAAATTATGGAGGTAATGTTGGATATGGTAACACTGGTGGTAGCAGTTATGGAGGTCAAGGAAGTTATGGTGGTGGTAATAACTATGGCACCGGTGGTGTTAGCTATGGTAGTGATTTTGGTCAATCTGGTGTAGATGGCGGGAATTTCAATGTAGGAGGCGGTGATAGCTTTTCAACTGGAGGTTCGACCGGGTATGGAGGTGACTCAATGGGATTTGGTGGTGGTGAAGATGGGTACAAAGGAGGAGCTTATGATGGAAATGATGCCCTGAATGACAACTCAAGAGATGAAGATGAAAGTGGTGACTTTGTCAAAAGGGCATGAAATAAACGTGTTTGAGCTTTGAGGTATAATTTAATGGCAGATTTCTTTTGGCTTTAGTTTTAGTAATCTTTTTCTCTGAACTAACCTTCTTTATCAATTTAGTTTTGTGTGAATCGTTATCTCTGTAAACCTTGATACTTTTCAGTGTTTATCATGGAGAAAGCTCAATATTGCTTGGAATAATAATTTATGCTCCAAACATTTGCTTTATTTTTCATTTAGCTTGTTGATTTTGGCCAGATTATTTGTTTGGCTCAACAGATTTGTCCCCCACAGCCTTTTTTTTAACTACTAATTTTAAAAAATATTAAAAATTTATATAAACTTGTAAAAACGTTAAAAAAAATTATATAAACTTTTAAAATTTTTTAATTAATTATAAAAATGAATGTTTTTAAAAAATTATAAAATATTAATATATAATTATAAAAAAGTTATTTACTTGTTCTTTGTTTTGAAAATTAAACTTTTAAAATCAAATTAAACACGTGGCAATAGGTATAATTGAATAATAAAAGTTTAGTTTTATAGTATCTAACCATATAAAAAATATAGGTCAAAATTACAGTAATGTACTAAATTATCAATTA
Organism: Gossypium hirsutum; assembly: GCF_007990345.1. Classification (NCBI taxonomy): domain Eukaryota; kingdom Viridiplantae; phylum Streptophyta; class Magnoliopsida; order Malvales; family Malvaceae; genus Gossypium; species Gossypium hirsutum. The sequence continues at coordinate 3,005,133 of NC_053447.1, read as the reverse complement.
AAAAGGATAGAGTCCCACTATTGTTATTTATTGGTGCAAGATCAAAAATATTTGATTTGACACGAAAATCACTTTAATGATTTGATAATTATTTTCATTATTTAACAATTGGTCTTATGTTATTACTTCATTCGGATTTTAAATTTATTTTCTAAAATAAGAAAGTAATATATGTTTTTTTATAAATTTATTTTTGTATATTTTTGTATAATTTATTATAATTTTAAGAATTTTTAATTTTTATGATTTTTTAAATATTTTAATCAATTTATAGGCTTACAAAGATTTTTAATATTTTTAAATAAAATTTCACATCTTTTATGATTTTCATAAAATTTTATAATTTTTTATTAGAAAATTGAAAGATTAATTTAGGTTGTCATGTATTGTTATTTAATTAGTCCGTCAGTTGATTTTAATAATTTAATGCAGTCAAAGATAGAAATCATTAACAAAAGAACTTAGTTGATTTTTTTTATTAATGACAAGTGTTCAATTAAATGCGATTGTGAATTAAGTCAAGGAGGCAAATCGTTTTTTTTCTAAAAGCATTTTATATTTATTAAAAATCCTATTACACGTTAAATACAATTTTAGAATATAAATGTGTGTTTAAAAATAACATATAATAAATAATGAAATTTATAAATTGAAAGTAATTAATAATAACACGTTAAATATGTATGTTACTAAAATTAGACTAAATTATTTATCATAATGTTTTCATTAATATTGAATTGGTGTCGAGTTAATTTGTGACACAAACTTAATTAAATACATTATTAATACATATAATTGGTGAAAGTAATAGAGTGTGCATAATAAAATAAAAATATTTAAAAATATTAAAATAATGCTTTAGTTGAATGGTAAATAAAATGTTTTATTGATATAATTGATGTGGTTCGAATTCTACCATATAGATATTTTTATTGAGTTTTTGAAGTGAAAAAGATTTAAAAAGACTAAAATACCTTCAAATAATATCACTTTTTTTATTATAAGAGGATATTTTGATAATTTAACAATTGAGTTGATGATCAACTTAGTAAAACATAAATAATAGTATAAAATAATTAAGCGAAAATAAAATAAAAATAAAAATAAAAAACTAAGAAAAAGGGAGGGAACGTGGGGAAGAGAGAGGAATGAAAAAGTAAGTCTACCTAAATGTTACACACCTACCTCGGTGCAGTAAAATAGATATGGAACTAATTATTGAAACAAAGAAGATGAAAAGTTTTATGCATATCAGACGGTCAAAAACATACTGAATGATGGGCGTCATATCACCGATTATTAACCACGTGTCTGATTCTCCATGCAGGATCACCAAATTCGTTGTAAACCTCACTACAATTACCAGTTTCCCAACTCCTCCATTTTTGTTCAACCCCATCTCTCTTTCAGCTTCGATACACCAAACCTTACGTTCGGATCCAAGCCTCATTTTTCACTCTTCACACCTTACTGATCCTTGAAACTATGGCACTAATTTGATTCACTTTGTCTCCCCTGTCTCAGCTAAAAAAAATCCATTTCGCTTTCGAGCCCTAACTTTTTTTTTTGACACTTTTTCAAGGATCAAGTTCAACGGCTTCACTACGTTACTGTAAGTCCACTTCTATATTTCTCTAGTAACTATAATGTCTTCGTTTGTTTAACTCATCTCGAGGCACTGAATCTCTGTTAGGGCTGTGGTATTCTAGGGCTAGGCAGTTATGTTATTTGTACTTTCGTTTAATAGGAGTGGCAATTGCTTCGATATTTTGTTGTATTGGTTACAGTTTTTAGATTTTTACGTAAATTTTGAGTTTTAGTGTCTGTTTGGTTGCCTAGAAAATGGAGGATGCTGGGGAGTTTTTATTTTGAACAAATTGCATAGTTTAAATTTAACAAAAGTTACGATAGTCCGTTTGTTACTGCTAATTTGTTAGTGTTTATCTCATTAATAGTGGATATACGTTACTATTCATATTTAGTAGTTGCTTTGGCTGCTTTTTGAATGTCCCTTTTCTTTTTATGGTTTTTGGAGTTAGTTGAGCTTTCAAAAAAAAAAAAGAGTTAGTTGAGCTTGCTATGATAGTCTTTGATGCTTTTGATGTTTGTTTGTTTCTGTTAATGGTTAGCTGCCTTTTCTTTTTATCTTGACTGATGCTCCCTTGGTTTTATTTCTAGCTTTATGCTGTCAGTATCTTTCTTTATTTGGTCTGCCAGACTGCGGTTCTCATATGTACATCTTGATTTAGTGAACTCTGCCTGTAATCAACTTTGACCTATGTGAAGGTTGTTTTTCATGGTGGTCAACGAGGATGCCCCATAAATTGACTAGAAAACAAAGAAACATCGTGCCATTAGATTGCAACAGTGAAAAAATACTAAGCTTTAAATGTTAGGTTGGAGGCAACAACTAGCAACTTAAGATGAATTCAGAGCAAACACTTTTTAGTAGATTTACTGTCAGAATGCTATGCGCTCTTGTCTAGGCTATTCAGGAACAATAGTTTATTTCCACTGTTGTATTTTCTCATTCGGCTTCCTTGGCTGAGTTGAGATACCTTGTAATAAGCTCTGACAATGCAATAAAATGTGGGCTAGCGAATGTCTGAATGGCAGTAAAATTATTTAAGAACTTTATACTTTTAGTAGTTAACTGGGGGACAATTTCAGGCTTCATAAGTTTATGTTGTATTTAAATTTATATTAATTGCAAAAGGAATGAAGGTTTTATACAACCAAGTTTGTGTGATTATTCACATTGGTGGCTGTTCTGTGGATAATCTTGGTTCAGTGAGCTTCTTGTACCTGGTTCATCCTTGCTCCATACAGGAAATACATTTCTGTCCCCTTTTGTCTTAGTAGTTTCATACAAGAAAATGGAAGGCATTAATTATCTTTCTTCTTTTTGCAAAAAAAAAAAAAGAAAAAAAAAAAGAAAAAAGAAGAAGTGGTTGTATGGTTGAAGAAATTTGAGAATTGTTTTATTGAATAAGTTGTATTTGTAGCGTATTAGTTATTGAATTTATGCCATGCTGCTATTTAATTTGTTTGCTGGATGCCTTTTTTTTTGACATTTTTATACTTATTGCTACGCATTCCCTTACAAAATGAAGAGAAGAGGTGAAATTGTTGCTTTAACCTTTTTTGCCATGAAGACGCAATATGTTGGTTTTATTCATGCAGGATAAGGTTGAGTTTTGAAACGTGGCAAGTGGAGTGAATATTTCAAATGTACAGGAGCTTAGTTTCTAATTTCAATTTTATTTAACGAATGATTCCTATGATTGTGTGCTCTGTAATGGAATTCCAGGCATCTGAAAACTTTATCTTAATTCTTATTTCTTGTAGGTAGTAATTTTCTTCTCTCAAAATTGTAGTTGCTGAATATTTTTGGCTTGGATTATCTATGCCTGGCAACGAAGTTGGAGAGAGGATCCATAATTTCCTTGGCCAAGAGAGTTTGTCCCGTGGCCAACATCAACGGCAGGTAATTGATAGTACCTGGCCTGGCTTAAATAACAATCTGTGGGTTGGAAACCAGAGACAAGCTGGTGGGCCTCTTGTTTCCAGTTTGAAGAATTTAAGCGTTCATCAGTTAGGTAATAATCAAGGCATATTGATTGTTTTAGTTTCTACTCTCTGCGGTGCCACAACTATTGTACTGAGATCTTAGTCCACGGTTGTTCCATGTTTCTACTGTTCATTTGACATTATTATATTTTCCTTTGGCATTAGCAGAGTCTGACAGAGGACATAGTGGCCAGTCTTCAAGCCTGCAGAACAAGTTGAACTTCACTCAATCAGATCTGAGGCCTGAAATTGCCAGAAGTCAATTGCAAAATCAAGCACCTATTGCAAATGCTTATGCGCAAGGGCACGAGTCTTTCCAGGCAAGGCACAATGAAACGAATTTATTGGGAGTGGAAATGGCGCACAGAGGCTTATCACTTCTTGATTCACCAATAGGAAATTGCCCTAATTTTCATAAAAAAAATTCATTGAGGTTGGAATCTACTGAATCTCCCATAAATTATGATCTTATTGAGGGGCTACAACAATTTAGTGGGAAGCATCCTGGCTTGGTCCAACCTTTGTCGAGTCAGCAATCAGGGATGACTGACATGCAGTTGTTACAGCAACAAGCAATAATGCAAGAATTACAGAAACACCAACTTCCAAAGCCACAGTTGCAGTTACCAGAAGCAAGGCAGTTGAGCTCTGCGAATCAAGTTTCCTCTGTTGTTAAACAGGTATCAGATAGCCTTTCTCCAGCTCTAATCAATGGCGTTCCTGTCCATGATGCTTCAAATTATTCCTGGCATCCTGAGCACATGACACCAAATGCAAATTTTCTGCGGCATGGTGCCTCTCCAGCAGTGCAGGTATCCTCTGGTATGTTTTCCCCTGAGCAAGGTCACATGCGTTTGATGGGTTTGGTTCCTCAACAAGTTGATCAATCATTTTATGGGATTTCTACCAGTGGTGCAAGGGGAAATCCATATCAATATTCTTCTGTTCAAATGGATAAGCCTTTGATGCAGCAGGTGCCAGCCAGTGGTTATTCCTTTCTGGATAATCAGTATGCTATGTTTTCAGATCAAGTGGGCTTGCAAGATGGAACTTCAGTTTCTAGACAGGGTGATCAGGATAATAATGTATTTGGGGCTGCTCAAGGTTTAAATAGCATATTTCATTCAGAAAACTTGCAGCAAATGGTTATCGAGCCAAAAAATGCAGTGATGCAGGAGTCTCCTTGGAGGCAAGAGCATCGCAGTCCTCCAGAAACATCCCTGGAGAAGTCAGCAATTCAGGTCTCCTCTGCGCAGAGTGTGGCTACACTGGATCCAACTGAAGAAAAGATTTTGTTCGGTTCTGATGACAGTATGTGGGATATCTTGGGAAAGAGCACCAACCTAGGTTCAGGGTTGGATGGTACAGACTCTTTAGGGGGATTTCCTTCTGTGCAAAGTGGAAGTTGGAGTGCTCTTATGCAGTCTGCTCTTGCAGAAACATCCAGTAATGATACAAGGGTACGGGAAAAATGGAGTGGTTCAGATATGCATTGTTGTGAACCTCTAAAAGGAAACTTGCCAGCATCAATTGTCAATGATGACAGTAAACAGCAATCGCCTTGGGCTGATAACAACTTGCCTGATGCCTTGTTCCTGAAATCTAATCCTTTAAGTATGGACAATACTGATGTCCCAGAGAATAATGCCAGCCAAAATCCTGCAAGCATGCAAAGAGACATCAAAGCTTTTGGCCATTCTGTAAGATCCAATAATGCTGAACATCAAAACCATTCATTGTTGCATCAGGTGCAGGCTGTTCAAAACATAGAGGTTGATCCAAGTAATAGGAGTATTAAAAGATTCAAAGGTCCACCTGCAGACTCTAGTTTGGATTCTCAGCAGGTAAGTTCCCCAGGTGCAGAACAATTATCTTATGGATCCAATAGTCTGATGAGAGATGGCCTCATTAATAATCCTTTAGTTCCTTCTGGAGACTCTAAACTGCTAAGCTCTTTATCAAACATTGGAGATAATCATGAGACACAGTTATCTGCTAATACACTGGCATTTCTTCAGGATAATTCCCAGCATTTCTCCAATTCTAATAATTCAGCTGCTAACATCAGGGGTGAACACTCTCAGATCAGTCTCCAGATGGTTCTGTCCTGGTTTGATCAGTATGGGGCAATTAAAAATGGGAAAATGTTCCCCATACATGATGCCCAGAAAACTGCCTTGAATGGTACGGAAAAAGCATTCATTGGTGTTCGGTCTTCTGACAGTTTGCATGTTCATTCAAGTGAGCAGCTAAATGCTGCTGCTGATGCTAATCCACTAGATAAAGCCCAGCAAAGCTCAAAGTTTATGCCAGTAGCAACTGAGTATATCTCCCCTCACTCACAGCCACCTGATGTTGCAAGTCAGAATTTGGACACTGTGAGAGCAATGAAGCGCAAAATTATGACATTTGAGTTTTTACCGTGGCATAGAGAAGTGACACAGGGTTCTCAAAGGACTCAAAACATCAGGTGAGTGGAGTAAATATGCCATTTCTTGCATTGCTTTTAACATTTTAGATTTCAATGATCCAAAGTGCTAAAATATTCCAAATGATAATTTGCAAAAATGCAAAAAATCACTTTCTTCTCTTACTATTGTCACCTTTTTCATCTTTTTGAATTATCTATCACAGTGTGGCAGAAGTGGAATGGGCTTATGCAGCAAATCAATTGAATGAGAAGGTGCATTCAGTGTCAACTTTATTTGAATGTTTGTTATTCCTTATTAAAACTCTGAAAGTTCTCAGCTTACAAACATGGTCCTAATTGCAGGTTGAGAATGAACCTGAAATGATTGAAGATTGGCCACCAGTGCCTGGATCAAAAAGAAGGCTTGTTTTGACAACGCAGCTTTTGCAGCAACTAATTCGTGCTCCTCCAAGAGTAGTTCTTTCTGCAGATGCCAGCAAAAACTATGAGACTCTGGCCTATTTTGTTGCCAGATCAGTCTTAGGAGATGCATGCAGCACAGCATATATACCTGAAAGTGACACAGCTGTACCTCCTCACAGTGGAAGCATGTAAGTACATTCTTGGAATCCTTGACCCTGCTTTTTCTGGCTCTCATCTGGGGATCAATATTGTTAGCATACTATCTTACTATTTTCTTTTTCCTTTAAGCCTCCCTGAAAAGCTTAGAGAGCAGCGAAACCAATCCATCTTAAAGGCTGCAGAAGAGTTTATCGTCAGAGCGAAGATGTTGGAAAATGGTTTACAAAGGTAACTTCGCATTGATTTTTACCAATACCTTTATGCATAGCATCTCATTTAGTATATGAATCTTGAAATTCAACATTTAGATTCAGTTTGACTATTTTGTTCTCTCTTGGGTGCGAAGGTGTCATATATCGGTTAATTTATTGGCATGACTAACGAGTTTGATTTGGCTTTTAACTGGGCAAAATCAATCAGAAGGGTATACTTCTCAGATACCCATGGATTGTATTAATCTCCTTTCTGTTCTTAATAGTTTACCTGCACGAACTTACTAATCCTTTGGAGGATGCAAACTGCTCTCAAGTTGCATTTTGGTATTTTATGTGAGCTTTGGGAAAAGGGTATTCTATTCCGGTGCATTGTTTAATATATTTTGAAGGAGATTTTTGCTTTGATTTGCTTCATTATTATTATTACTTTTGCTCGCTGTTACATACAAAGTAAATATGAAGATTAGAAATTGATTGCCTGAATTCAGTATATTACTGGATTCAATCATGACTGGCCTTCTCATGTCTTATCAATTCAGATTTTGATATTGGTTGGATGATTTGCTTTATGTAAGAAGATTGATTTTTCTCGGGGGTAATTTTCTTGGATTATGTTATGTCTAATGTTGTCAAGTTTATGCTAGACTGCACCTGTAAGTTCTTGTTGCCAATGGTATTCCCTTCTAATATTTGCTCTTTATTCAAGCAGTCTGGTCAAGAGAGCCTCAATCTTGGACTTAAGACTGGAATGTCAGGATCAAGAGAAGGTTTCAGTCATCACTCGTTTTGCCAAGTTCCATAGCCGGGGGCAAGCAGAAGGGATTGGAACATCATCGTTCCCAAATTTTGTTGCGAAAGTTAACAGATTCTTCGGGCAAAGATACGTTCTTGCAGTACCTATGCCTAGGAATCTCCCTGATAGGGTACAGTGTCTTTCACTCTGATCATTAATTACTGATTTCCCCTTTTTGGGGGGTCAACTACCGTTATTATCCCACCTCCTGCTTCTCTTCTATGCTCCAATTTCTTTTGCTCGTAATTGAAGCACACAAATGAAAATGTAGGATCAGAAGCACATAGGGATGTTCCCACATTGTAGGCCATTGATGCAAGTCAATCCCTAGGAAATTAGTCTTCTTGCTGATCATATTAAGCATTTTGATTTCCCACGGTTGTATGTATGATCATGCATGCGTGCGTGCATGCATTTGTATGGTGTATCGAATGAGCTGGAATCAAAGAACAATCTTCTTCACCGAAAGAAATGCATGCCACCCCGCCTACAAAACTGATCTTGCTGATATTATATGCGTGTGCAATGAGTTCAAGAGAACTATTGAATGATCCGAAATCCGTAACCTCAAATGAGCTTGGAATTTGATTCATATTTTAAAAAATAACCTTGTTCTACCATCATAACTCATTAGAGATTTAATATATACTAAAGATCCGAAATTATCTGATCTGATCTGAACCAAAACCATTTATCTAGTACATATTTGAAGGGGCCTTGTAGCTACTCCTTCACTACTCAAATAAGAATTTTTCGTGGCTAGAAACTGAAACTTTGAGGCTCATAATTTCTAGGGGTTTGAGCTTTTCTGATGTTGGAATACAGGATAATGATTTTAATAGTTTTAGACAAAACTTGCATTACGGCTAAAGAACGAATAGATCTGTCAAAGACTAAATATACCTCATAGCACGTATTAGCAACCATGTCCCCTATTATATTCAAGATGTGCTTCTAACACATATATTTAAAAAGCCTTACTTTAGAAGATTATACATGATACTTATGTATTACTATGATCCGAACACGAGTTGGAGATTGATGTTCTAGGGAAATGCATATGTTTGAGGAGCAGGGGCATGACTGGCGAAATGGTTCTTTCAGGTCATATCTGAGAAACTATGAATATTATATTTCCATATTTGATGTGGGGAACTGTTGACCATTTTCCACAGACGCAAAATGAAGTCTGGTGGCACTTGACAAACAATGTCCATGACGAATAATTCCTCCAGGGCCTATTAGCTTCTTTAGATTCAATTTAAGAGAGAGAAACATGAATTTCCTCGCCAACCACCGCAATTATTTCATCCACCCTGTCAGTGAAAAACAAAAGATAGATAATCAAAACTTCTGAACCAATTCGCTAGTCAATCTAACCACAACCTATCTTGTTCACAAGTTTAACCACAATCTATGCTGCTTGGACTTATGAGCAAGTGCTGGATAAGGGTATGAGTACGAACATGTATGTTCAACTTTATTTAACTTTTTCATGTATTTAGAATATAGAGGATCATTTTCCTGTATGCGAATATGTGTTAAATACAGATGCTTAAAGTAGTGTGTTCAAGTGGAGAGTGTATGCAAGAATAACAATGGAAAATTTACTCTCAAATTCAATAATTTACCTATGAACATCTATGTTCACCTCTGCAAGCCAGGTTGTAATATACACCTGCAAAACGAACTATAACTATTAGCATCCATGGTAGCTTTAATACTTAATTATGGATGAGATTTAATAATCAACATTTAACCCTATACAAGGGCATTGAAATATGATCTTCCAATGACTCATAAAATGCATGAAAACTCTTCAAAGAAGCAAATATATATACAAGGGCATTGAAATACGATCTTCCAATGACTCATAAAACGCATGAAAACTCTTCAAAGAAGTAAATATACATGTGTCCAGCGCCTACACTTGAACCTGAGTAACGTGGGCATTGTGTGCTAGCCTTTAGTGTCTACAAAAGTGAATTCAGATACTCCTAATTGATATTGGAATGTAGTTTCTCTACCACTATCCCATCATAACTAATACAAATGCAATTTAATTGATTCTATGGCAGAAGCACATATATGATCTAATCTGAGAACCCCCTTATTAAATCCCAAGTTCTGGATTAAGGATTTTGATCCATAATGTTATACATATATATATTGCTCTTCATTTTTCTTTAAGGAAATCTGTGTCCAAAACCTGTGTTTTCCGCATATCTAGACATAAGCATAGGGATGTCCCTCAAAATACAGGATTTAGAAAAAATGAATATATCTATGCTAGACACATACCCATAGCAGACACACCTGAATCCAAATAATATATTATCTGTGTATTTAACATCTCAATGTTTTTGCAAATTCACTTGTGCATACCCAAAAAAGGGTAGATCAGAAACTTCAAATTTGTTGTGTCATCATATAGTTAATTCATGCCTAGAAATGTAGACACCGATTCATTTTATGGTAGTGCCTTATAGCTCTAGACTAGGGTTTTAAAGTTGGATACATGCATGTACCCAAGACGGGTATGTTCTTTTCCTTTTAAATTTTTTTTCATGTATTTTGGTGTTTTTGGAGTATTACATCCCCATACTCATGTCATAATATGTTGGACATGAATACTTCAAGCAAAATGAAGAGTGAGAACAACATAACCTCCAGCAACTGTTGAAAATTACAATGCCCCTAATTTGCTAGGAGATGCAGAAGCAATTATGCCAAATGCAAAATCTACAAGAAAGGAACATCGATAATTTAGTTACGTTCATGAAGATAGACACTGATCTATTTGGGATGTTTCTGCAAGAAGATTCTACTGCCATGTTTCATTATGGACTGGGTTACTCAGACAGGAGTGAGTGTGGAAGGGGTATGGAGCATGTTCAATTAAATTCTTGAAAGGTCATATGCTATACACATGCCCCAAAATGCGTTGGACATGAGTACTTAAAAAAGTGAAGAGTAATAGCACCTGCAAGATTTCGTGGTCTGGCTGGTGGTTGCCTCGTAAAGTTGGCACATCAGATTTCCGATCCTTCAATCGTGGACAGAGTGGTTCAAAAGTTACGTCGGAAAATAAGTTGCATGCTTTGAGATCACCAAATTCTCCAGGATAAAGCTCTTCAGACCAGCAGAACTGATTGCCTTGTGAAACTTCACAACTAATGGACAGAAACTCCGATACAAGCAATCGCTGCAAAAAATGAGGGAATGAGAGGAATAAAGGATAGAAACATTAACAAAGAAACTCATGTTACACGGACTTTGAAAATGAGTGTCCAATATGAGTATCTGTTCAACCCAGGTATGTCAAATTACTTTCTAAATTTTTCTTGTATTTGGAAGATCTTCAAAATATCAATTTTCGTGCTCATGCTTGAATATTTGGATATCGGTAGTAGGTACACTAAAAAAATTGAAGACTCAGAACAACAAATAGAAACATATTCCATAAAACATATCAACTATGTTGCTTAACGCTTCATTTTTGTTGTTGTTCTACTGTGTCTAATACATATGTCCAACACATGGATATGAAATACGACTTCGAAGTATCCCCGAAATACATGAAAAAACTTTGAAAATATTTATCACACCCCTGCCAATGGCATACCCCTAATCCAACACTCATAGCCAAGACCGAGTAATATAATAGATCTGTTGTGTGGTACAACACTTAAAGAACATTCCGTTTACCTTCAAACTTAGTTCCAACTTAAACATCCGAATGAGCTCTTCAGCTAATTTTTCTGGGGATCATTCAAAGAACATAATCAACCAAATGAAATGCATATAAACTCGTGCACATAATATCGCATAGTGTCTTAGATTATCAATTTAACCTGCAATTTCACTAACAAAATTCATTGTGTATGACTCTGAATGATTCTAGTAATATTGTATAAACAACTAGCTACAACAAATTTACAAATCTAAGATTGTTAGGGTCAATGTTATTCGGATGCTAGCATGAGTGATGGATGCAGAGATGAGTGCCGTATATGGATTTGTACCCTTTCGATTATTATTATTTGGAGAGTCAAATCCCATTCTGATGTCTAAATGTGCTTCAGACACAAATTTCAAACATAGTTACTTCAGAAAAATGAAGAATCTAAGTATCATAGGTTGGGGTCTTTTGATTTCTTGATACCTTTCACCGTTGTTTGAAAACTTGGTCTAAATTTGATTCAAGAATTAATTCCTAAAAATAATATGCAGAACCTTTTGCCGTGATGAGTAGAAAAGGATGAAAAAGGATGATCCAGTCTATGTTACTTACACCTGGTTGTTAGTGTCAGCTATGGATATGTGTCCAACAAGCGAGTGTTCATATTTATTTTAAAGATTTTCATATCTTTGGAAGATCCTTGGAAGATCATGTACCTATTCACATTTCTGGATATGCATACAAGTATTTTAAGAAAAATGAAAAAACAGAACAACGTAGGTCTTAATTTTTTTGAATCTTTGCATGTTAAATAATCCCACAACTCCCTAAAAGCTATATCGCAGTTCAGATTAAAGGCTTACCAAATGAAGATATCGACCAAAATCCAAAGACAGCAACCCCACCACAATCACCGGTGTCATTAACATCCTCGCTTGAGCTTGAAAAGTGTACAAGTGAACTACTATTGCCTCCTTTGAGATAACATCTCATGGATTGACTAGCATTCACCATGTTCACAACAACCGCCACCTGTTGATAACTTACTAACATGAAAAACAAATATTTCAAATTCACTAATAGAGAACGACTATAAAGGCATTTCGATAGATAATCTAATAAAAGATCAATCAGTATGGTTGATTGAGAATTATATTTAATAAACCGGCACGGTCAAGAAACCTTCAAAACCCAAACATCTAGTTAATGGAACTGATACAATAATGAAGTTCGAGTGCAGTTTAGCATAGATGCATATAACCATGCATGTCTGATGGAGCCTATAGATATTATCATGATTTATCAAATCCAAGCCAATATAAGAAAGTTTAGACATACATATATTACTGTGAGATGCACTTGCAATGTCATAAGCTATATTACTAGATTCGGATGTAAGTGTTGGATATGGAGATGTATCCAACCCACGTATGTTCAATTTTTGTCAAGATTCTCAGGTCTTTGAAAATTCTTTTCAAGATCATACTTCTCTACCTATATCAGGATAGACTTCGAATACATATACTTTAAGAAAAATGAAACTTTGGAAGTTAATAACACCAATTATCATGAGTAAAAAGTACATACCATGTCCTTGTAAGATGATAAAAGTTTGCTGCCATGAAACTCCTGAAAGAAATATTCATTTAGTACAATTATATATGAGAAAAGATATTTTACATGAAATTTAAAAGAGACTAACATCTTGCATGTTCGAAATTCATCCTTTTTGTAAAAAAATAAGCCTTGCAGTTATACAATTTGATCTTTCTCTTAAAATTTCATCTATTTGTATTATTAAAAAACTAGCATGGCTGACAAAATGCAAAAACCCTAGAAAGGGATAAATTTTAATAGAAAGATCAGTTTACTTTTTGATCCAGCATATAAGGATTAATTTGCCCATCTTTTAAGTAGAGGGGTAAAACGGAATCAGACTCCTAATTCAGGAGCCTCTCCAGGGTACTTTTACAGCTAATATTCCCAAGTACTTTCAAGGACTTTTTCATTTTTCATTAAAAATGAAACATCCATTAACATAATTTAACTGAAAAAGGAAACGAAAGAGCGAAAGAATGAAACTCAGATGAAATGAATAGCATACTTGCTGCTTAAATAACTTCAAAGAAGCTTTTTTTCGAATATCTGGCATATCCTTTAGAGCTCCCAACTCCATCAAAGGCATGTATCTGAAATCAAAATGATGAATAAACTAATATTTAACAACAAAAAGAGATAGACAATCGATGATTTCGGAAAACAAAATATGGGTTTTATTCACTTTTGAGATAAATAGACGTTGACGAGTGAAGTGGCGTGAGTTCTAGCGGAAGAGGAAGAAGAAAGCCATTGTTGGCGGTAAGACGCTATTTTCGACCACTGGTTCCTCATGTTTCGTTGCGCAGCTGGTCTCCATAGCCTTTCCGAAGACGATGATAGTGGGAACGGGGAAGACCTTGAGCTTAAGCTTTGTGGTTTAGGCTCAGGAGTTCCCATCTTTACAGTCGAGGTTTCAGTTTCCGTGACGGTGCCGCCATTGTTGCAAAGTTGAGCCTTCTTATATCATTTGCTTATAATTTAGGCCCATATTAACATAGATCGGTCTATTTGGACCCACCTTAACATCAATTGGCTGGGCCTTACGTCTCGGTAACGGGTTTAATATGTGTATAAAATTATTTAGAATATAATATATTTGTCTTCAAATATATTACATGCATAGAGATTTTGGAAGATAAATATTAATGTTAAACAAATAAAAATATGTAATATGAGATTATAAATATATTTATTCTATGTCTAAACCTTACACTAATATATGATGTGAGTAATTTAATAAAACTTGACATATTTTTTAAACATAATTGGAAATATTTAATAAATAAATATAAATATAATTTATTTATTTATTTTAATCGTAAATAATATTAACATTAAATATTTTTTTAAATAGCAACCACATTAATTGTTTCTTAAATATATTTACATATTTTTTTAACTTCATAATGTTTTAAAAGATACAATTAAAAGTAATATAGATTTTAATTATGAGTTGTGATGTGATGGTTGTTCACCCCATATTTAATCACGAGATTGATAGTTTAATCTCCGGTATGACGTAATCTAATAGACACTAAATATATAATCTAAATCAAACTAAAAAAGCAAACATCAATGTAAAATTTTAAAAAAAAAACGTATATACGTAATATATCTAAAGTTATTTTTTTAAATGCAAATATATCTGAAGTTATGTTATGTTAGGGAATGTTTTACATTTTAGTATAAGAAAAGTTTAATAACGACTTGGTATAAATTATATTAACTTAATTAAAAGTATTTTCTAATTTTAAATATAATCTATTTTAATTAACTTTTTTAAATTAAAAATATTCTAAAACTATTTTAAATATTGAATATAATTTAAATTTATCTTAAACTTAAAATATTTTAGATTTATTTTGTATATTTAAAATTTTTAATTAAAATTATCCTATATATTTTAAATTTATTTGTCTAGTGTATGTTAAATTTATTTATGTTGTGCATTTAAAAAAGTGAAGCTAAGCCAACACATTAATTTTTTTAAAAATATGCTAAATTCATTTTTTATATCAAAATATGGATAAACTTTTTTTAAATGTACCATTATTAGATATTAGAATATGATTACTGATCGAATGGAAAAATACGTATATTATAATCCATTGGGCAACATTTTTCGAGAATCTCCCGATTTTTATTCAAGAAATTTTGAAGTCTGAAAGTGATATCCTTAATCGGATTGTTTGATTTTATTGTATTAGCTTAATGCTGATATTTTCCTATATTGAAAAAAATGCATTATTGAAAATTAAAATAAGATATAGATATATATATCTTATAACGTATTAATAACAAATACCTAGGAAAAAATTTCAACCGATTGTTAATTATAAATATATTTTTAAAATCAACCCATTATTTAAAATAATATATCATTAAAAAATATTACAATGTATTTATCAAAATGTGAAAAAAATTGTTTTTAAGATACATCATTAATTTTTTTTTAAGTGTGTCTTTATAATTTACGTTTTTTTTAAAATTTATCATTAAATTAAAATTAATGTGTATAAAGTGATTTTATCATTAAATACAGTTTTAATTCAATAATATTTAATAATTATTTTTATTTAAAAAATTATGTTCAGTACTTAACATTAGACGCATATTAATTTTTTTAAATAACTGTGGGTATAATATTATAACCTTTTATTAAAATGTGGATAACTTTTTAAAATATGTCATTAAAAATAAAAATAAAATCTAATATTTACTATTTACAACACAATAATATAAATATGTTCACGTGTTATAAAAAGGGTATGACAAGTGTCAATTAAATAAGTTGTTCACATCAACTGATCAGCATAGAATTTAAGAATTTGTAATATATAATATACTAGTTTACATACTCGTACAATGTACAGATTAAGCATACGATATACACATTAGACATAAATAAATTTACTATTCATAACACAATAATATAAAATTGATATCATATACTTTTAAATTTTTCTAGAAATTATATTTTAATATGTATATTTTTATTCATTTTAAGATATGATATCAATGGAATTAATTAATATATGATAGTTTCTAACATTTTATAATTTTAACTTGTATCAATGGAATTAATTAATATATGATAGTTTCTAACATTTTATAATTTTAACTTGTATCAATGGAATTAATTAATATATGATAGTTTCTAACATTTTATAATTTTAACTTGTATCCAATTAATCGAGGAGAAAAATAAGTTCAAAAGTAATTACAGACTAGTAAAAGTAATTTTTTTATCTATAGTTTTTTAATTTAGAATACTTATTATTGAAGTATTTGAATGATAAATTTTCATTTAGGCCTGAAATTTTAAATTAGTAATGGTAAAATTACATTTTGGTCTTCTAAAATGATAAATTTTAATTTAATAATTTAAAAATTATAAAAATATATGTTATTTGTTAGGATCGACCCGATTAAGCAACAAGTAAAAAAATAGCGGAATAAATTGAGAAATTGAACACACAAATTTAACGTGGAAAAACTCCTCCAAAGAGGATAAAAAACCACGGGCAAATATAATTTTACTATGATGGCAAAAGAACGAATAGTACAAAAGATGAAGATAAAAACTAAACCCCGAAACCCAAAAAAACAAAGAACCCTCAAAACATAAACACAAAATTCTCTAAATGTGTTATGTGTTCTAATCTCTAATGGGTGTATTTTCTAAGGTTGCAAAAGAACCTATTTATAGGCTAAATTAGTAGGTCAAATAAACTATGCTAATAAATGTTAAATATATTATACTAATAAATATTAAATCTTCTAGAAAGAAAATATATTTTGTTTAACTTGACTTGTAAGTGATCTCTTAGAATTTGGGTCACACAACTCTAACAATCACCACATCGACACAAATTCTTACAACGCCATCTTTGCCAAAGCCCGCCACGGGCCTATCTTGAACTATGTAGGGAATTAACTGAGTTGAATATGTGCTTAGAAGCTGGAAAACTTCTAGCCTTCGACTTGTACATTGCCAAATCAAAACTAACCCGGGTCTGATTTTCAAGAACATAGTGCCATAACTTTTCAAAACTTGCATCCAAAAGAGAATCTCTCTTCAACGAAACGATCATACCTTTTTCCCTCCTATGACCAAGTTGTCTCCGCTCCAAACGAGTTGAGTTTGACTCTGTAACGGACAAGGGACGTTCGATTTCACCAGTTACTGTAGAACCTTCTATAATATAAAGACTGCCAGTTCTTTTACCTTTTAACAAAACAAGAGCTCCACGAGATACTTTAATGTCGCTCGACTTGATGTTGATTCTGTATCCTTTCAAGTCTAAAATACTAAATGAGATAAGATTATTTCGTAAATCAGGTACATACCTAACATCTGATAGTGTCCTAATCGTCCCATCGTGTATCCTAATTTTAACAGTACTAATACCAATTACCTTACTAAATGAATCATTTCTCATACACACAACTCCACCTTCAACTGAACTGTATGTGGAGAACCATTCTCTATTGGGACACATGTGGAAAGTGTAACAACCCTATACCTGATCTAACCATACAGACCCGGTATAAGACTATTACATTTGGTGCCAAAACGATTATGGCTAGATATTGTTTAAACAAAACATTTATACACAGCATTATAACTTACCAACCATATTTGCAAACATACATATAGTTTTACTAATTTATTTCATATATATATACCAAAATACGTAAAATACCTAAAAATAGATAGAAGTCCAAGAGTTTACATTTTAATTCCTAACACATGGAAGCAAAACTGACTGTCTATGTACATGCCATTTTAATTCAAAATATGGTACCTACTTCTGAAGCTCTTGAATATGTGATGAGATGTGAGATCTTCTATCCTGACTTTACCTCTTCGAGTTAAACTGTACCTACGCGTTAAAATTAAACGCGTTAAGCCGGTGAAGGCTTAGTAAGCACTACAAGAATAAACAAATAAATAAATCTAAACAAAATATGTCAAGCTCATTCTGTTATTACGTATTTACGTATGTATAAGCTTCATAAAACTTACCTTAGCATTTTAATGATTTGCTTTTCCACAAATCATAATCTTAGCCCAAAGTAGATTTTATAGAACACACCGGATATACGGAACAAATACAGAGGTGCATTTGTATGCACTAATGAACAGAGAGCACTAAAGTGCTATACAGAGAGCACAGGTGTGCTAAACAGAGAGCACTGACGTGCTAAAATCAGAGAGCACCAACGTGCTAGTAGTCAGAGAGCACTAACGTGCTAATAATCAGAGAGCACTAACGTGCTAATAATCAGAGAGCGCGCTAAAGTTCCTTAATGGCATGCCACTAATATCCTGGTAGTTCTAAATTCCATCTACTTGGGCATTAAAACTGAATCTCATTCAATTAAATACTTTATAGAATTATTTCGAAAAAGATTTCTCATTTCTCCATCATTACAATTTAGGGCACATTTCACAATTCACAATTATCACACCATTTTCACATATATATACTTTTGTCACAATATTTTCTTAATGTTCAATCAATATACCACTATGTACTTTCCATCTATAATTTTATTTACAAATTTCATAGTTCCATAATCTTTTATTTTACTTTATTTTATTTTATTTCTAAATAATTCTATACTATAATATAGGCATTTAAATAAAATAATTTAAAATAAAAATAACCTTGTAGTACTTACAACAAAAAGGTTGAGATGATATCTTCCTTCACTCCTTAGCCTTCTCTTTTCCTTTTTCTTCAATTTCATATAAAACACATAACATTTATATATTAGAAAAACAATCAAACAACTTTCCTATATGATTTAATAAGAATAAACATATATGATATGATAATTTCATAATTTCTTACCTTAGCTAATATTTAAATTTAATTCATAACTAAAATTATTTCTATTTCTATCACAATCTATACATTATTTTTACTTAAATTCTACTTACAACTTGACTTAACTCTCAAATTTTCACTAATAAACCTTAATTTCGAATTTCTTATAATTTACATTAAACTTATAACTTATTTCTCAATTTAATCTTTTTCCCAATCCTAATTTGAATTTCCATCAACTCAACCTCTAATTCATCCACTAATTCAATATAAACTACATAAAAAAATTCTACAAACTTTCAAAATTTCAACATATACTTGCTAGTATTTTGATCTAGAATCATAAAAACTCAAAGATTTCAAGAAAAGGACTTAATTTGACATACCAATTTGAAATTGAATCTTAAAATCCCTAATATTCTTCTTTACTTTTTCTTTCTTTCTTTCTCCCCTGTTCCGTTTCGAATTGAATTCTGTTTCTTTCTTTTCATTTCTTTTTCTTTTGTTTTATCTATATAATAATATAATATTATAATAATATAATATAATAACTTACTTATTAATTAAATAACATAATATAATATATATAACTTAAATAAAAAAATATCTTAGATATTTCATTTGTTATGCCGCCTCAATTTTAGAAAAAGGCATAATTGCCTATTTGGTCCTTTTAACTTTCTTTAATTTATAATTAAACTTTCATACTCATTTCAATCTAATCCCTTTTTCCCAATTACTTCTAATTACATCAAATTCTCCTAGTCAAAACATAATTAGGCACACAACTAACTTAGTAAATATTTATAATAAATATTTACAAATCCGATTTACCGGAACAAAGTCCCGGAAATGTATTTTTTATTTAATCTATTTAAATAAATTTTACCATATAATCAATAAAGTTTTATTATCAAAATTTTCATGCAACCTTCCTATCATAATATAGACCATATCACAATATTAAAATAAATTTTCTTTCTAACTCGGATTTGTGGTTACGAAACCACTATTCCGATTTACTGAAAATGAGTCATTACAGAAAGAACATTCTGAATCTAGGATCCAATCGGACGTGAGTTTGGAGTTATTGCTCGTTGACATTAACAAGAAATCATCACTGCTTTCATCGGCCAAATTAGCACCAGCTACATCTTATTCGTTACTCTCAGCAGCTCTTTTATTTCGCAGTTTATAACAATCTACTTTGACGTGACTTAACTTTTTACAATAGCGACACATTTTGCCTCATTTCTTTAATGCTACCAAAACGGAAGCTTGCCTATTTGTCTTACTATCCAAACCAGACTCATTGTCGAGTTTGTCTCTACTCAACAAATGACCCTTCATATATTCGAACGAGAGTTTATCTCTGCCATAAATTAGGGTCTCTCTGAAAGACTTGTATGAAGGGGGTAAAGAACACAATAATAGCATAGTCTGATCTTCATCGTCAATATGAACCTCAATGTTTTTTAAATCATTTAAAAGAGTAATGAATTGACTGATGTGATCTCTAAGAAGCTCATATTAATTCATGCGAAACGTAAATAGACGTTGTTTCTAACCTTTTCCACAAGGCAGATGAGGTATTCTCCATCAATACCTCCTGTAATACTGTATTCGCGAGGCACAACTGGATTGCAGACAAGGCCTTTTCATCAAGCTCTTTCCATTCTGTTTGATTTAGATTATCAGGCTTTTTCCCGTTAACAACCTTTTTCAAGCTGGTTTGAAATAGAATTGTCATCATCTGAACTTGCCACAGATTAAAATTTGTCTCACCATCGAACTTCTCAATTTCAAAACTTGTTGCTGCCATCTTTGAACGGGCTAATCTATGAAAATTAAACTAGCTCTGATACCACTTGTTAAGATCGACCCAATTAAACAGCAAGTAAAAAAATAGCAAAATAAATTGAGAAATTGAACACACAAATTTAACTTGGAAAAACTCTTTCAAAGAGGATAAAAAATCACAGGTAAAGATAATTTTACTATAATGGCAAAAGAACGAATAGTACAAAAGATGGAGATAAAAACTAAACCCCGAAAATTCGAAAACAAATAACTCTCAAAACGTAAATACAAAATTCTCTAAATGTGTTATGAGTTATAATTTCTAATGGGTGTATTTTTTAATGTTGCAAAAGAACCTATTTATAGGCTAAATTAGTAGGTCAAATAAATTATGCTAATAAATGTTAAATATATTATACTAATAAATACTAAATCTTCTAGAAAGAAAATATATTTTGTTTAACTTGACTTGTAAGCAATCTTTTAGAATTAAGTCACACAACTTTAACAATATTAAAATGATAAAATTACATTTTTATTATAGTAAAAATATATATTTTAATTTCACCCCTAAAACATTTCTAACTTCGTCCCTGAAATCAATTGAGAAAAATTTAAAATTTATTTATTTGTTTTGCTAGATCTAGTTTTACTTTATTATATTTTTTTAGATACGAGGTTTTATTTATTTTTATTCCTATCAATTTATATTTCAGCTAGGTTATTTAAGTGGACGATGCTTATGTGTTGTGTATTTTTACTTTATTTTTCTAAATCTAGTTTTACTTTATTATATGTTTTTATATTTGACGGTTCAAAAAATTAAAAGTCTCCCAATTTTAAAGTTCAAATATTGTTTGAACTCAATTAAGTATTTTACAAAATCAAGTTAGGTCCCGTCACAAAAAAGGCGTTGTGAAAATACAAGTTAAGATAAGATTTGTTTAAATCGTAAATTATATTTTTGCTAGATTTCTAATGGGGTTTAGCTTTGTTGGATGCAGAAATATAGGATAGATGATTTTAGAGTGACTGCAACTGAATAAGTAATTTTAAGATTGATGAGTTCACCCTATTTTACATTGGGAATGGTATTTGGAAGTGGTTTTGACAGTTGATATTTGTTGTTTAGTATCCAAAATAATAAAACATATACAGGAAAGTCGAAAAATTTTGAAAGCGGGTAGGTGTCAACAAATTGCCAAAATTTCCCACCATTAGTTAGTCCCATAGATTATCCAATCAAATTTTGTTGGTTCGCCAACCTCTTATAAACCCCCTTTATTCAAACAAAAATGTATACCCATTAGCCAGCCTTTCTCTTTATTTTTTTCTCTTTATTCGAGTGGCACTCCTCGTAATTATCACCTGATACGTGTCCTTTTTTCAGGCTTTTTTCCATTTTCTGTTTACGAAAAAAAAGAAAACGAAGGTAAACCCTAAAATTTACCCCTCCTTTCGTCTTTAACGAAATCCCTAAATTCGATCTCGATACATGTAGTTTCTATTTCATTATGTTTATTCTAATCACGCTTAGATTTGATTCATTTTTCTATCGACCTTCCTCTTCTTTTTTTTTTTCGTTTCTTAGATCGTTTCTACGGTTTAGGGTTCCTTGTTCTTTTTAATAATTTATCGATCTGTAAAGTTCGGTTTCGAGTTTCGCCATGTCTTTTTGTGGATCTGTATTTCAGTTTCTGATTTGAAATTATTTCTTTAAAAGAATCAATTTTTCAATGGTCATTTTATTTCTAGCATTCGATTCGTAAAAAATATTGTTTGATCTGTAGATCGTCTTTAGAGTTAAATATGTTGGGAATAGATTTCTTTTGTTCATGTGTCGGCGTCAATTTTGTAGATTTCTTTGCAATTTCAAGATCTAGGGTTAGGTTTTTCTGATATTTGGGGCTTTTGGTTTTTTCGTTTAATTAACTTAGGGGAAGGTCAATTCGCATCTAACATCGCAGTCTTAATCCTTTTATTTCTTGTTAATTAAGACGTAAATTGTAACCCGATCGATCATTTCAAGAAAGGCCCCTTTTCCTAAGGTATTAAAATAACTTTTTTATATTGGTTAATTTCAAATATAAGACTCCCACATGTAAATTTTAAATAATTACCCCAAATTACTTATCTCACCTTTCTCTTAATAATAACAGTGACATAAATGTCTATACATATATACACACATGTATATATGCATATATAGATATGTGTGTGCATATGTATAATAGTTAAAGCAAAAAAAAAAACATTTTTCATGAATTTATAATCTTAATTGTGTTATGTCAGAGAAATTATTAAAGTAAAATGGCTGTTAGTTTAGGCTTTTATGCTTCTCTTATGTTTTGGATTATTAGTATTGTTTGTGCATTTCTAACATGTTATTGTTCAATATCTAGTTCGGCTCTAGAATGTGTTGGTTGATTATGACATTCTTTTACTATATCCAACTTTAATGAGTTTCGAGTCGTATAGTTTTGATGTGTAGATTATTATTAGGATATGACTTAGAGTGAGCAGGGATATATCCTAGTGAAATTTGTTAGTGTTATGACACGTCGGTAATTTCATCTTAGTACTGCCGTTAATAATGATTGATTAGTCGTTTAAAGCTTGTTATAGTGAGCATGATCTGATGTTTTCCCCCACTGTTCATCTATCTTTATAAGCTGTGTTGTAATTTGACTTCTGTCAATGACTCTGTTTGGCCGGAAAAAGAAATTACTGGCTGTTGTTGTCACTATTGTTCAGTTTTCATCGCCATTGAATATCTGTTTTTGGTCATTGCTTCCTTGGTGCAAACCCACAGTTGGCTTATTTTGTCAGTAATTCTTTTACTTTATTATTCTCTCATCACTTCAATGTTTTGGTACAGTACAACATGGTACATAAGCGGCCTTTTGCTGAGAAGGACGAGTTTGAGGTTTCATTCAAGCAACCAAGACAAGTGGAACATAGTGATCCGCAGGTTTTAACTTCAGAACCTTTTTTTTCTGAAGCCCTGATTTCCGATGGTTCAGGTACATAACTTCTAGCCTGTAATAAACTACATTTGAGACACTGAGGCTGTGATTTGGGCATGTTAACTTGACATTCCTATTCCTGGTGATATGTATATTGTAACAGATTATGTAAACCCCATATTAAACAGACCATATTCATACTTAAATGAATTCTTTTTGGCTCCTAAATTTGATGGACTATTCAATCTTGTGTCACTGTTCTCTATGCTTTTTAATTATTCCCAGATGTTGATTTCGTGTGCCTGGATCGAATTCATTGTCTATTTACTCTCAAGTCAATTTCATTTGTCTTCTGGAAACAGTGATTGTATTTAAGTAACACCAAAGTAGTAAATGATTCAGTTGTAAATATGTCAAATTTATTCTCCCCTTTCTGTAATTCTTTTCAATTATTTCTTACGGCATTGTAATGTGTAATTGGTAAAGGTGAGGGCAGATTCACAAACACTAATATTAATAGCAATGAGAAGCATGCAAATGCCTTTGATACTGAACACCCTGGACATGCTGATGACTTTGAGATCAATGTTCCTGGCTGCATTGCCAACTCTTCCCAGGTTACCTGTAGTGCCAGTGAAGCGGTCTCCTGGCCAGAAGAACCACTTCACATCACTTCTTTTGGAGAATGTTTTAACCCTGAACGTCCAATGAGGATAATATCTCATTTGGAAGATATATATTCTATACTTTTGCAATATCCTCCGAGGAAACCGGTTCTTGTTGGACCTAATTACCAAGTGGATATTCCAGAATGGGAAGATTCACTGGTTGCAAGAAACATTTGTTATGATACTGATGTATCTGAAACTGCTGCTGGTAGATATGAGAATGAACTGATGGGAACTTGTATCATTCCAATGCCGGCTTTGGAGTCTTCTGTGTCTTATGACAAAGTTGGACGTGGCAGAACTGATTGCAATTGTGAGGATAAGGATTCTGTCAGGTGTGTCAGACAGCACATATTGGAAGCGAGAGAAGAACTTAGAGAATCGCTTGGGCATGAGAGATTTATTGAGCTTGGTTTCTGTGAGATGGGTGAAGTAGTGGCTGATAAATGGAGTGAAGAGGAGGAACAGCTATTCCACAAAGTTGTATTCTCTAATCCTGTATCCATGGGGAAGAATTTCTGGAAAGACCTTGCTTCGGTTTTCCCTTCTCGAACCAAAATGGATATTGTCAGTTATTACTTCAATGTATTTATGCTGTGGAAGAGGTCAGTTCAGAACAGATGTGAATCAGTGAGTATCGATAGTGATAACGATGAGTGGCAGGGAACTGATGATTCTGGCAACAATGAAGTTTTCTCTGACGAAGATGAAGACTCTGTTGTCGAATCTCCTGTATGTCAAGGAGATTTCCCTTATCTTCAGAATCAGGAAAGCGGATTGTGTGTTTGTGATGAGGATGCTGCTGATGAAACTTGTGATAATCACAGTATATATTTCGATAGTGCTGCAGACAATATCAAAGTTTCAGAAACGTATTCCGGTAAGCTGTTTAGCAACCAAGGTCCCATGGCTCAGCTGCATGAAGACAATCTCAATGATGAACAAGCAAAGCACAAGAAACTAGAGGTCCAAGATGATTCATGCACATCTTCTGATACAGGGGCCGCATCACAAGAAACACCAGTGACTGCTGACAACGGTGATCAGCGGCAAGGTAACCCAATCGGGTTAAACAATGGTGGCAGCCATGGATATGTTTCAGAACCATGTGATACTAAAGTTTGGGATTCTGGATATACAACAACTTGCCAAAAAACCAAGATGGACTTCTTACCTACATGTAGTATGATTGAAGAAGTTTTTGGAGATGGGTCTTGAATTGAATCTTTATATTAGAGAGCACAATATATATACATATGTATGTATGTATGTATGTATGTATGTATAACTTTGAGCAGTTTTGTCTGAATTGTTTTGCTGTGATGGGTGGTATCAAAAGAGGCTACCATCAGAGATTTACCGTTAAGGTAAATCATAGGGGAATTCTCTCTTCTTTTAGATTAAATTCTCTTCAATAAATAGAATTCAAATTTTTTACTTTGTACATATAGACAATTTTAGAATAATGATAATCTTTGTCATAATTGTTGCAAGCGTAGAAATTATTTATTGCAATGTTGTAAACTACTACTGACAATAACATTTGTATAAATCAATTCTAAATTCCAACATAACCTTTCGGTAACTCATATATTATAGAGTCTTCACTTTTTGCTTCCAAATAGAAATGTTTGTCCAACGATGAAGTGACAAATGAATAGTATCAAATGAATAGTATAAAAGAAGGAGATAAAATTAAATCATTCTTAAAACATAAACACAATGTGTAATGGGATATATTTCTAGAGTGGAAAAAGGATCTATTATATATTATATAGTCTTCACTTATTGACACCGACAATAAATTATCACCTTTGTCATTGACCAAAAAAGCACAATTAAATCTTCTCGTTGCTTTCACGGTCCTTTTATTTCATACTTTATAACAATCTACCTTGATATGAGCTTTCTTACAATAGTGACATCTCTTGTCTTGCTTCCTTGAAGCTACCAAAATCAAGACTTACCTATCTGACTTGCTATTAGAACTAAACTCATTGTCGAGTTTGTCTTTGATCAACAGATAACCTTTCACAACCTCGAATGATAGATTATCTCTACCATAAATGAAGTTCTCCTTAAAAGACTTGTACGAATGGGGTAAAGAGCACAATAATAGCATAGCTTGCTCTTCATCATCAATCTGAACCTCAACGTTCTTTAAATCTTTTAAAAGAGTAATAAATTGACTAATGTGATCTCTAAGGTGCTCACATTCTGTCATGCGGAACGTGTACAACCGTTGTTTCAACACTAATCGGTTAACTAGAGACTTAGTCACAAAAAGGGTTTCTAACCTTTTCCATAAGGTGAATGTTGTTTTTTCCATCAAAACCTTCTGCAACACATTATTTGTTAGACATAATTGAATCGTGGATAAAGCCTTTTTATCTAACCTATCCCATTATGATTTATCCATGTCTATAGGCTTCTTCTCTATAAGGACATTGTCAGGATCACCCTGAATCAGAACTGCCATCATTCGAACTTGCTAGAGATTGAAATTTGTGATGCCATCAAACATAATAATATTAAACCTTGTTGCCATTTCTGAACGAGTTGATTATGAAAATCGAATTAGCTCTTGATACCAATTTGTTAGGGATAAACCTGGTTTAAGCAATGAACAAGTAAAATAACGAAGAAATTGAAAAGATCGAATACAAATATTTTACGTGAAAAAACCTTTCTAAAGAAGATAAAAAACTACGGGTAAAAATAATTTCACTAAAACGGAAAAATGAAAAATATAAAAGATGAAGATAAAACTAAACCCCGAAACTCGAAATAAAAACTCTTAAAACGTAAACACAAAATTCTTTGAAAGCTTGTAAAAACTTAATATGTGTAATGAATTATCTTTTTAGGGTGGAAAAAGAGTTAATTTATAGGCTAAATTTGTAGGTCAAATAATATTAAAATAAACTACACTAATCAAAGTTTAAATAGAAAACTAATATTAAAATAACATATATTAATCAGAGTTTAGGTGTGAAACTAAAGACAGTTTAATTAGGAGAAGAAAAACTAAAAAATACGAGGCATTCATACACATGCAATAAAATTTTTAATATATATTAATTTTTTATAACTCAGCTATACTTATAGAATAATAATCTTTACAAATAATCATAACTTTTTAAACTTAATTATATTCACATAATAATTCTATTTATTTATGTATTTATTTAACCTATTTTTTATCGAATAAAACGTGTCTGTATTATGAAATATTATTGATTGTGGCATATGTTTAATCATATGGATTATACTATGTGATTACTTCATACTCTTTTTTTTTTTTATATTATACACAATAGTGGAGTTAGAAAATTTTTTTAGGAGACTAAAATTAAATTGTATGTTTTTACAATAGTAAAAATATAATTTTACTATTTTAATAGTCCATATCTTTATAATTTTTAAAAGATTAAATTAAATTTTTATAATTTTTTTAGAATCAAAATATAATTTTATCATTACTAATTTAAAATTTTATAAATTATAAAAAATTTAAATGAAAAAAATTCATTTTAAAGATGGGAGCCGAACCTGCCAACCTTCTTAGCTTCATCATTGATTATACCCCATTTAATGAGTAATTTTTGTACCGTCTTTTTAAACGATTACAAACACGTTTATTTCATAATTATTCAAAATAATATTAAAAGTTTTAAAACAAGCGTATATACATATTAAATTAGTATGAGACCAGTTTGAATTCATTAAAGCTACGTGCAAGCCGATTTTATTATTTAAGAAATATATATTTATATATGATTATGATTAAATTTAAATATTATATTATTAAAATTTTTACATCAGTCGGTCCAACTCGAGTTACGCTAAACTTACCAGACAGAGATGGTAGCGCAAACATTTAACATGTCCTAAATATATATCGATGTTAATATAATACTTATAGAGGGACCAATATCAGAAAATATAAACATGAGTATGACTTATATAGGGAGCTCGATTGCTCAATACCTCTAATTTAAACTCTCATTATTGATGTGTCAAATAAAAATCATTAACTACTTTATATTTTTATTTAAAAAATAAATTATTAGCCAAATTCGAGTTAAGAGGTCAAGAAATCTGAGTCCTGGCCCAGGTAGGCCCATGAAAAAGGAAAAATAAGGCAATAATGGGCTTTCTTCTTCTAATATAAAACCCTTTTCTTCTCGCTTCCCTCCTCTCCTTCCTTTGTTCCTCCATGGAAAAGAAAAAGTTAAATAGAATACTTGAAAAATCCCATTTCCTCAAAAATCCAAACCTTTCCTTCTAAAAAGATAAAATCTTTTGTCGTAATTTACCCATTCTGTCTTTCATTTCGCATTTCAGGTTTTTTTTTTCTTCTGACCGGTTCAATCACCCACTCTTTTGTAAAATTTTAATTTACCCAATTTGATTTTGATCATGTTGATCGTTTCTGATTAACAAGGTTTACATTTTTATCTACAAATCGGGAGATTCTTTTTCTTTTTTTCTTTTGCTGTTGTAACACTAGGGGTTTTTTTTTTATGATCAATTATAATCCTTTTGTTGTAAAGTTCTTATTTTCAGAGGGTACTTTGGGGGATTTTATTGCTTGGAGATGATGGAGAACAGTGAAGAATCAGCAGTGGATGATCAAGGGTCAGGATGGTTTCAAGTGAAAAAGGTGTTCTTCCTTAAACCAATGTTATTAATTCCCCTTTCGCATTTTCATAATTTGTTGATTTTTGTTGCCATTTTAGTTTATTATTTGTCTGATTACTATGAAAACTGGGGATATGGGAGAGTACTTTGTCTCTTCATGTTATTAGCTTAATGAAGTTTTATTGATGCTGCTGCATTGAGCTTTACTAACTGATTTTTGTTTTAGTATGGAATATATATATATTTAAGTATTGAAGTGATTGCTTTTCTCAGCAACCAGCAATATGCTAAGTAATTTATTTATGTATCTTTATGCTGATTTCTGAGCTAGGATTGGTCATAAGGTTAGATTATGAGTGAAATGTCCTTTATTTATAATCTGATTAACATTGGAAAGTGAATTGTTTGATTTCAAATTATCATTATTAGTTTGATAATTGAGGTTGTTAAGGTTTAATGCTTGACCATGGGAACTAAGAGTCCAGCACTTCAGTACTGAACCACTCGACTATTGGCAATTACAAATTATTTGGGTCTATCAGCTTGAAGGAAATATGTTCCATAAGTTTTCATATGATTTTAACTGAGTACGATTCCAATGACAAGTTTGATAGGTGAATGTTTTTGTTAAAAGATAGAATCAGAGTCTTAGACTTAAAAGATTCTGTTATTCAGTCAAGAAGTTTGGAAACTTTGCTTTGTTGAAGTTGTTCATTGCAACCCGAGGCTTCGTTTTGCTTAACTTTGTTCTTGATGTGGAACTTTTAGTGTTATTGGTTTTTCTGGCTTGTGAGATGATCAGTCTTCCTTCTTGGATGTCATCTGCTACTCCTAGTTGTGCTTTTGGTCTCTCGTCTTAACTAAAACATTTCTTAGAAAACTACCTTAATATTCTAAATCTGTCTCGTAAACTAGATTGTTATTTGTCAGTGTCGAATGTTGTCTTCATTATTAGTTCTTTTTATTTCTTTCCCAGAAGCACAGAAGCAGCTCGAAGTTTTCTGTACAAAGTTGGGTTGGGGGGTATTCGACCAAAAATGCTAATAATTTGGTGAGAGGTCGGCCATTGTCGAACAAGAAGGGTGGAGCTGTGCAAGGAAAATATAGATCTTTGCTTCGATCATCTGGGGGGAATTCAGATGGACATACCCAGGATGGTTTTGCAAATTCTACTGCCGAGTCAAATGAAGATGAAAAGAGCGTGAATTATCTAGATAAATGTGTTCTTAAGAAAGACTGTGAAGACCCCACATCCCCCACTTCTTTTGTCAAAAATTCTAATGGCAGCTGTGCAGTTAACCCAAAAATTCTATCGAAGGATAAATCCCATATGGTTCACAAAATCAAGTGGGGTGATTTAGAAGAAAATGTTCTGGTAGCTCATCATGAAAACAATATTGGAGCTGAAATCAAGTTCGGCGATATTGGAGATGATAATGTGCTTGGCTGTTCAAAGAATGTGAATACTAGTAATTTGATTTTGTGTTCTTGTACTGACCTCCAAGAAAACACAGTAGAAGCATCCATGGATGACAGAAGTCATTCTTGTGAGGTATCTTCATTGACTCCTAAGGATCAAATAATGGAAGAAACCTTTAAAGAGGTTAATGAAGTGTCTTCAGAAATTGTGGAACCACAGATTGATAATGAAAAAATAATTTCTGCCGAAGACGTTTATAAGGACATAAACACTCAACACATCAAACCAATAGAGAATAGTGAAGTAGATCCTAGTTTTCTATCTTGTCAAGCCTCTGAAACGGTGGTTATACCTGAGGTGCCTGATATCAAGATGGAGGTTGGCGAGCCAAAAACATGTGAAATTCCTATTGTAGATGGTGATTCAAGCATCGAGATGGTTTCACTGGATGCAGTGTCATTTCCACCCGAGAACATTGGACCTGAAACCTTGAGACAATCAAATGTGACTGATTGTGTACAGGATGGTAAAAAACCTGATCTGTCAAAAGCTCAAATTATAACTGCCCTTGGAGAAGATGATGCAGGAGAAAGCAAAGAAAGGTTTAGGGAGCGGCTGTGGTGTTTCCTTTTCGAGAATCTTAATAGGGCAGTAGATGAACTTTATCTTCTTTGTGAATTAGAATGTGATATGGAGCAGATGAAGGAGGCTATTCTTGTTCTTGAAGAGGCTGCTTCTGACTTTAAAGAATTAACTACAAGAGTGGAAGAGTTTGAAAATGTGAAAAAGTCCTCTCAATTGGCTGACGGTGTGCCAATTACTCTAAAGAGTGAACACAGAAGGCCGCATGCCCTCTCATGGGAGGTAAGGATGCTTAACTCTTTTCTTCTTCTTCTTCTTCTAGCATCATGTTCATGCCATCTAACCATTCAATATGGAACACTATAAATGCTTTATCTTGAATGCAGGTTCGTAGAATGACAACTTCACCTCACAGAGCAGAGATACTGTCTTCATCCCTAGAGGCTTTTAAAAAATCCAACAAGAGAGAGCTAACCGACTTTCATGTAACAGTATGATGTCCCTGGGGCAGGACAATTCCAATTGTGCTTCTACATCTGGTGATAATTTGAAGAAGCCACTTATGCCGTCTGATGTAACATCCGTCGATAAAGAGTTGGGGATAAAGTCAAGAAAACTCCGTGGAGGTTCAGATCTTACTCAAGTGAACCTAAATGGAGAGAAAAGAAGCAATGAATCAGGCAAGTCCAGCAAATTAAACTCTGTTCAAAATGGTCGTGACCCACCAAAGAACTATATCTCTTCTGATGTTGCTTCATCTAGGTCACTTCTTAAGGACAATCCCTCTGCATCTGTTATCGGAAAGAGCAGGAGAGAATATCTTGGGTCTGAAACTGAGAAGCTGCTTTCTAGGAAAGATAAAACATTAACAGAAAATATTGTTGAAAAAAAATCAAAAATTTTGGATCAGGTTAGGAGGCAAGTTCCTCCTGATAAGGATAAGGATAAGAGAAATGCTACTTCATGGAAATCCATGGATGCATGGAAGGAGAAGAGGAATTGGGAAGACATACTTTCATCTCCCTTCCGTGTTTCTTCTCGTGTATCTTACTCACCCGGAATTGGCAAGAAAAGTGCTGAACGTGTCCGTATTTTGCATGACAAACTAATGTCCCCTGAGAAGAAGAAGAAAACTCCAGTTGATTTGAAGAAGGAAGCAGAGGAAAAGCATGCGCGGGCATTGAGGATCCGAAGTGAGTTGGAGAATGAAAGAGTTCAAAAACTTCAGCGCACCTCAGAGAAACTCATTCGAGTCAATGAATGGCAGGCTGTTCGGACTATGAAGTTACGAGAGGGAATGTATTCCCGTCAGCAACGTAGTGAATCACGACATGAAGCTTTTCTTGCAGAAGTTGTGAGGAGAGCAGGTGACGAAAGCAGCAAAGTTAATGAGGTTCGCTTCATTACTTCATTAAATGAAGAAAATAAAAAGCTTATGTTGCGTCAGAAACTGCAAGATTCAGAGTTGAGGAGAGCTGAAAAACTTCAAGTGATGAAAAGTAAACAGAAAGAAGATATGGCTAGAGAGGAAGCTGTTCTAGAACGCCGAAAGCTTATTGAAGCTGAAAAGTTACAACGTCTTGCTGAGACACAGAGGAAAAAGGAGGAGGCTCAGCTTAGAAGGGAAGAAGAACGGAAGGCATCAAGTGCAGCTAGAGAGGCAAGGGCCATAGAGCAGCTTCGGAGAAGGGAGGAAAGAGCTAAAGCTCAGCAAGATGAAGCTGAACTCCTTGCACAGAAGTTAGCTGAAAAACTAAGTGAAAGTGAACAACGTCGTAAATTTTACCTTGAACAAATACGGGAGAGAGCTTCAATGGATTTTAGGGATCAGTCTTCGCCTTTACTGCGTCGATCAGTTAATAAGGAGAGCCAGGGCAGATCCACACTAACCAACAGTGCTGAGGATTGTCAAGCAAATGGCAGTGCTATGTTAGGAAACTCTGCACTTGCAGCAGGCAATAGTGCTTTGCAACACTCGTTGAAGCGAAGGATTAAAAAAATTCGACAAAGACTTATGGCTCTGAAATTTGAAATTTCTGAACCTCCTGCTGCTCCTGAAAATACTGGTATTGGATATAGGACTGCAGTGGGAACTGCTAGAGCGAAAATTGGGAGGTGGCTTCAGGAACTTCAGAAACTTCGACAAGCAAGAAAAGAAGGAGCCTCAAGTATAGGGTTAATTACTGCAGAAATGATCAAGGTATACCAATTTTTAGACCACCATTCAAAGATATTATGATCTTAACATCTACTACGGTTGTGATTTATCAACATGGGATGTCTTCTTTAAGGATATTATGAGTTTTAATGGAATTTATATGAACCCTTTAGTGGTAACATTCAGAAAATATTTTCTTTGAATCATTCTAAGGAATACTTCAATTAATTCACTCTTCTGATATTTCAGAGGATTACAAGTACACAGATCTACTTTAGCTTATTAATGTCTTTTTTCACTATATGCTGTTAGGATCATCAATGCTCTTTTATAAAATAGAGTAGCTTTGCATAAATTCATGTTCTATTCAATCTTCAGCACCCATTCAAATGGTGGGCGGGGATTTGATGCTCTCTTTCTAACTTATTTCTTATGAAAATTTCCTGGTGATTAGTTTCTGGAGGGAAAGGAACCCGAGCTGCATGCTTCTCGCCAAGCTGGTCTGCTTGATTTTATTGCTTCTGCCTTGCCTGCTTCACATACATCGAAACCCGAAGCTTGTCAAGTGACGATACATCTTTTAAAACTTCTGAGGGTGGTGTTATCTACTCCTGTGAACCGGAGTTATTTTCTTGCTCAGAATCTTTTACCTCCTATGATCCCCATGCTGTCAGCAGCACTTGAGAACTATATAAAGATAGCTGCATCTTTAAATCTCCCTGGAAGCAGCCCCTCACTTTCATGCAAAACATCTCTTGAAAATTTTGAATCAGTCTCTGAAGTATTGGATGGTTTTTTATGGGCCGTCTCCTCAATTATTGGTCATGTAAGCTCTGATGAACGGCAACTCCAAATGCGGGATGGCTTGCTCGAGTTATTAGTTGCCTATCAAGTTATTCAACGGTTCCGAGATCTTTTTGCACTTTATGATAGGCCCCAGGTTGAAGGGTCCCCATTCCCTTCATCTATTCTCTTGAGTATCCATCTACTGGTTGTTTTGACATCCAGTCCCGGAAATAGTTGCATCAATTGGGAATCCTTACCTATTGAAATGGAACCAGGTAGTGAAAGTCAAGAAACTAAGATTGCAGCATCTGTGGATTCTAGATGTTCCTTTGTAAATAGCAGTACTGGAGACATTATCCCTCAATTTTGTGCGCTGAATGGTAGCACAGTGACCCAGCTATCTGAAGTACCAGAGGATAGACCTTTGGATGAACCTTGTGGAATAAATAAAAATGATAATCTAGTATTCATCGGAAAAGACGGTGAAAAGCAGATGACGGATAGTTCAGTTGAGTTGAACAATCTTAGCACTTCCAAGATGGATGTTACAGATGCATCACAGAAAACTCTGGTTGAGCAAAAGGAAGAGAAACCCGTCATAGTTGCCAGGGAGGAGAAACCGAATGAAAACATATCAAGCTTGAAGCAACCAGTGGCATTCCTTCTTTCCGCTATATCAGAAACTGGATTAGTGAGTCTTCCTTCCTTGTTGACTAGTGTGCTACTTCAAGCAAACAATAAACTACCTTCTGAGCAGGTAACTTTGCTACCTTTTGAAAAGTTACTTTTCCTTCTTTTCTTCTTTTTGATTTTATGTCATGGAATCAAATAAGATCGCTTTATGGAATCTTTTAAAAACTTCTGCTCTTCAGCCCTTTTGTTTTTGATCCTTACCTTTTATTCTGATTCTATGATCATTTCGTGTGCCTATAATGACTTGGGTATCGGCTTATGTTATATTCAGTATATTGTCTTTCACTCTATGCTTATTGAGCAGGGAAAAGGGATTCATGATAGGACATGATCAATACAAATCTGAGCTGCTTTATTTCTGATGAAAATAATTTTGGTTTGAGCAAATTTTATCACAATCTGTTCATGGTTTGATGAGACCGTATTTTATCTAAATTGTTATTTACGAAATATTTGGAATTGGAATGTTACCAAGGGTATGGTTTTGAATAGATAAAGTGGTCAACATCCCTAGAACCAAGCCACTTGTGGGAAAACGGTTACTTTGTGGTTGTTTTCTTCATACTGAAGATATCATTTTTGTTATTGACTGTCAATTCTGTTTCAGGCTTCAAATGCCCTTCCCTCTAATTTTGAGGAGGTAGCAACTGGAGTGCTGAAGGTTCTGAATAATTTGGCTCTATTGGATATTACTTTTATACAGAGAATGCTGGTGAGTGAATTTCATGCACTATATTGGATATTGGTTGTATGATAATGGTGATAGAGGTTTTAGCTTGACTCCACGATTCTCGTCATATTTATGCTGATTTTGATATATGTCGTGATAAAGAGAACTAATCCGGTCCCCTTTTTACCCCCTTCAGGCAAGGCCGGACCTGAAAATGGAGTTCTTCCACTTGATGAGTTTCCTTCTTTCTTATTGCACAAGCAAATGGAAAGCAGCTAATGATCAGGTGATGTATTTTGTGCTCGTCACGGTTTTCTAATGCATACCATCTTTCGTTAAATGCATGCATGAGTTAAAACCGATATGAGAGGAATCATGCTGTACCCAAGAAATCAGTTTGAGTTTCAAAAATCATATTCTTGACATATGCTATCAAATTTGTCTTAGATTGGTTTGCTTCTCCTTGAATCCCTGCTGCTTCTTGGTTATTTCGCATTGTTCCACTCTGGGAATCAAGCTGTTCTTCGATGGGGTAAGAGCCCCACTATCCTTCACAAGGTCAGTGATCTTCACAGTTTTTTCCCTCTTTATCTTTAAACATTTCTCGAGATACTAACTGTTGAGGTGGAAGGGTACAGGTGTGTGATCTGCCATTCGTGTTCTTCAGTGACCCAGAATTGATGCCAGCATTGGCAGGGACGCTTCTTGCGGCCTGTTATGGCTGTGAACAGAATAAGGATGTAGTTCAGCAGGAACTAAGTATGGATATGCTACTCTCCTTGTTAAGATCTTGCAGAAGTATCTTACCAACCGTTAAAACATCCAATCCCCACCTGGAACTTCTTTTAGCAGACGAATCGAGCGAGTACAACCAGCAGGGTTCTGATATAAAAAGATCTCAGGCTGATGTTCCCTTAAAATCTAGTCGATACAACACCAGAAACACAAGGATCACTGGCGGAAAGGGCGGCACCATAGGAAACAGCCTCAAATTCAGCAAGGCGAGAAACCAAAGAGATTGCAGAACAACAAAAACTTGTGAAGAAACAATTACCAGACATAACAATAACCTGCCAGTTTTGGGGACATCACTAACGTTATACTGCAGATTCCCGAGCAACTTCATCGACAGAGCTGAGCAGTTCTTTTCAGCTGGGATCTCCGATGACAGAACTGTGAGTTAAACTAACATGAAATACCACTCATCGTAGTTTGACATATACAGGCCTTTTTCCAGTGGGTGAGTTCATAAACCCTAAATAACTGCTACAGTTGATCAAGATTTTGTTCATGATTACTGATTTTCACTAGGCTTTTTCCCAAGCTATCTGTGGTTAAATAAATTCTTTCTAGGGAAAATGCTAACCACTGCCTGTGTATTAAATGAAAAAAAGAATGGTAACTCGTAAAATTATTATTGATTAAATAATCCGTAATGTCTATAGGCAAAAATGTTGGCTCATGAAGGTAGCATATGTTTCAACGGTGGTCTGGTTTTTGCTTTAAATTTTATGAAGACGCGAATTATTGATATGAAAACACGAAAAGTATTTAAATTTTATGAAATATTTAAAATGATTATGACAAAAATATATGTATTCAACATAAATAGACAAATTGTCGAGTGTAATTGACGCATTATTCTGTGCTAATTATACGGAGAAAAGTAGGATACAAAATAAGCTATAATACAGAGCATGTAAAATGAATATAAATATATTTATATTATATATTAATTATTGAGTTGGTGTTAATGAATAGTTGCAATAAGCTTTTACTAAGGATAAAAGTTTGATCGAATCAAAAGAAAAAGTTTTGAGTTAACAAAACCAATTTTATTATCCTAATGAAATGAATGAAATTTAAGTCTAATCGAATTGAGTAAAATTATCTGGGTTAAATTAAAAAATTAAACATATCAAATTAAAATCTTGTTATAGTATAACTCATTCGAATAATTTTGTTATAGTATAATTTATTGTATGTTCGAGCACATAAATTTGAAACCATAACTTTTTCAAAGTAAAATAAGGTACTTTAGTATGATAAACTTGAATTATTATTAATTTATATAGGTCTTAAAATTATTGTTTTAGAAATTTTAAAATTTTTATATATTTTTTAGAATTTATTTAAAATTTTTTTATTTTCTAAAACAATATAAAATATGGAATTTTTATGAATATTCTGAATTTTAAAAATTACTTTGAAAGTTTTTGTAATTTTTGTTAACAGTGATCAATTTGTTTATTTTCAAAATTGATAAAGACTAAAATAGCATTTACACTAATCTGCTATTTAAATTTAAAATTATTTTTTTCAATTTTTTCGAATCGAATTAAGTTTTACTCATTTCCTAATTATGATCAATTGCAACACTCTTTAGGCAAAAGTAGTAGGGCCTCCTAGAATAAAGCAAACCACTAGAATAGCGACCACACAAGTGAAACCATTGCCGATCAAGCAAGGGCTTCAAGGTTGATGGCGTTTCGTTGAAACCAATGGTGCTGGTTCTGGATAATTCAGCACAGGTTTTGTGAAGGGAGAAATTGCACTTTGAATAATCATAAGATGGAGTTGAGATTGGGAGCATGCACCCATCACAGGGCCTATCATTGTCCTCTTTCATCTTGTCTTCTAACACCAAATTGTCTTGGCTGAAATGTTGTACCCCTATGGTTTTCTCCACGTACATTCAAATTCAATCAATTAGACAATATGTGTGTAAACATGAAAGATAATCCTTAAAATTCATAAATAAAAAAGTTTAAAAAATTAAATAACTGATAAATTTCATATTTTTGAAATGTTGGATATTATTTAAGATGATAAATATGTGATGACTTGTCAACTATGAAATAAATTTATTTATAAATGAGTATAATTATGGTTTGTATTTTTTTATTAGGTTTAAATTTAAAATTTAATCTTTATAATTTAATTTGATATAACTTGGCTTCTCTCTTTTTATAATATTATTAATTAACTTAAATAGCTCTTAATTATTCTCGTATTGATGTGAATTTAAAAAAAAAAATTCTAATCTATCGGGCTGACATGATTTTTATTATTATTATTGTGGAGTGTTTTTAATAGATCAAGGCTGCAACCTACTTTTATTACTTAAAAAAATGGGAGAGGAGAATGATTGACAGGGGCATCAACTTGAACTCTTGGTGCTTTAATGGACTCTAGGGGCATGGTCGTTGCTAATGAAGGAAAAAGATTGTATTAAACATTGATCTCATGTTATTTGTGTTCTTTTTTCAATAATTTTATGTCACACCAGTATTTTCATATTAGATTTCAATATTTTCATTTTAAAAAAATTAAATACAAATTAAAATCTTAAAATTCAGGATGAAATTTTTGATGTGACATAAACTATTGAAAATGGATAATATATCTGTTTCATAGCCATGAAAATAAGATATAATACAAATCATGACATGTAAAAGCAATGAAAATAAGATATGATACAAAATTAATACGAATCTATCTATATTCTATAATAAGTTTTTTTAGTTGGTGTTATTAATAAATTGGGTTTTAATTTCTTTGTAAAATTATAAATAAAAAATCAATTTTTTTATAAAATAATAAATATTATTTTAAAAGTATCTATGTTTTTTTTATATTTTTTGATAAATTTAAAAAGATACAAAGTAACAAATATTAATTTGAAAGCATTTATTTTTTTTAAGAAAATAATATACAATTGACAAGATTCATGAGACTTAAACTCAAGGCATCATAACCTCTGTTATCTCATTATTACTGGTTATAAATTTATTATCATTTCAACTAAAGTCACATTTGATTTTTTTACCTGTTGTGTGATAATCTAATATGATATAGAATGAGTAAAACAAATTATATTAATATGCTAAAATTGAAAGAAAAAAAATTATGCGATAAAATAATTCTCTTAAATTTGAAGATTTTTTCTTTTAAAAAATAAGATATTCTTTTGAAAAAATTAAAATACACAATGTTGTTTTGATTATTCCTTCTTTATAACGTTATTTTGGATAATGTGCATAATTTTCATACATCCTCAATTTTTATTTAAAAAATAATAAAAGTTTTAATTCTATTTGTAAATTTCTTATTACAATGGGTATACAAAGCAACTTTGGTTTTCTTATCGATCCAATTTTGAAGAAGGAAAAAAAGAGACCATTTTCCATATTTTCAGGTGTCTGAGATTCTAAAAACAGAGCAATAAGTAAATGCATGTTTTATTAACAATTTATTAGATTTAATATTTATTTTTAGTTTTAAAATCCCATTTAAAACAACCAACTGGGTTCAACAGGATGAACCAATTACACATTGGAACCAGAGGTAACATTGGTTTAACTCCACCTTTGGATAGTTTCACTACATCATTTTCATTGCCGTTTAAACTTCATATTCAACAAAACTTGATCCAATTCAAAAACATAATTTAAATTTTAAGTTAATCAAATCGTATTATTCAAGTTTATTCAAATAAATAATTCGAATATCAAGTCAAATTAAATTTTACAAATCGAATAACTCCAATAATTTAAATAATAAATTAGTATAAATACCTTGTGATCTTGTCAATTTTAAAAATAAACAAATTAATCTCTCAATAAAAATTACAAAATAATTTTTTAAATTCAAAATGTTTAAAAAAGTTATAAAAAAATATATAAAAAACTTAAAATTTTTAAAAGTTTCTAAAATAACAATTTTTAAAACCTAAATAAGTTTATTAATTATTCATGTTTATTATACTAAAATATCTTCTTCTTTTGCTTTGAAAATTGATTATATAAAAAACTTAAAATTTTTAAAAGTTTCTAAAATAACAATTTTTAAAACCTAAATAAGTTTATTAATTATTCATGTTTATTATACTAAAATATCTTCTTCTTTTGCTTTGAAAATTGATTATATATGATTTCAAATTTAAGTACTTTAATATGAGATTAGTTATACAATAATAAGATTTTAATTTGACATGTTTAATTTTTTAATTTAACTCAAATAATTTCGCTCTATTCGATTCAAATTTCATTTCACTTTACTCGATTCAATTAAAATCTGGAACTTTTTTCACACGCTCACCCCTACCTCCCCTACCTCA
This sequence comes from Gossypium hirsutum, assembly GCF_007990345.1. NCBI lineage: Eukaryota > Viridiplantae > Streptophyta > Magnoliopsida > Malvales > Malvaceae > Gossypium > Gossypium hirsutum. Next base: position 2,964,939 of record NC_053447.1, on the reverse strand, counting down.
AATAGCTTGGAGATGCAAAACAACTATTTTATAAAGAATCCATATAAAGGAAAACAAAAATGTTCCAAGCCTTAAACAATAACTGAAAATTTCATGAAAAACCAACCAAACAAGACATAACATGTAAGTTAAGATTCTTTTAAGAAACAAAACAGAACTTCATATTGCTACCCTATGCAGCCAGGCAGGCTTTGGAAGGCGCAACTTACTAATGACTCGTATATATACGAGAACTATACGTCCAACCTCTCTGCATCTTCAAGTACAAGGGTCTTTGCCGGCTTTCCCAACAGATCGGTATACTCTTGGAAAGGAGACCTTGTGAAACGAGTCTCTTTCCAGAAATCGGGAGTCAAGAAACCATAAGTTTTCAGAAGACACTCAAAGGTGGCCTGCAATTCCATTTGCCACGGCAACAAAATCAGATAAATGAAGAAGCTTCTCCACATAAATCATGCAGTAAATATATAACTATCAAACTATGTTAAAAGGACTAGGGCCATTAGATGTGTTCAATACAGGTACATCCCCAACAGCAACAGATAATCACCGATACGAGTGCGTATTTTTCATATGGGTATTTTCAATTTTTTATGCATTCTTCATACTTGAAAGATCACATCCCTATATACATGTTTGAATATGTATCAAACAAATCAATAACTTAGATCACTCATGTAATCTAAAACAAATCAAGCATACTGTAATAACGGTTAAAGTACTTGGGAGGTCCCTATATTATAGGGATGGGACAAAATTAGTCCCCCTATTATTAAATGGATCAATTTAGTCCCTATATTGTTAAAAAGAATAAATTAACTCCAAATTGTAACTAAGTTAACATCTACAGTATAAAAAATGTCTTGAAAACTTTTTCTTTTCAATAGCAATTCAATTCCATACAAGAGATTTTATTCACAGAACCATAGAAACTTTGAAAATATTAACTCTGATAAACAGTACATGTTAACTCTATTCCAATTTGACCTTATTTGATTCTTTTTAATAGTAGAGGGACTAATTTGGTCAGGTCCCTACAATAGAGAGACCTCTCAGGTAGATTCGCCCTATAATAACTCAATCAAAGAAACTAAACCAACAATCTCAAAGTTCAGGAACAGGATCTAAAACATTTAACAACCCATTTCCAAATGCATCTAAATAAATCCATAAACAATATAAAATAACAACAAAGCTGAACTAATTTGAAGATTCTATATAGGAAAATTCAATACCTTGACAAAGTTACCAAGAGTCTTGGTGGATCCCCTGGAAGAAGTGAAAACATCTTCGATCCCTGCAAACTGAAGAACTTTCTTGGGGACCCTAGCAGCCACAATCCCCGCACCTCTCGGAGCAGGCACCATCCTAACAGTAACGGATCCACATTTCCCGGTAACCTTACACGGCACCGTATGGGGTTTCCCGATCTTATTCCCCCAGTAACCTCTCCTCACCGGGATAACCGACAACTTCGCCAATATTATCGCCCCTCTTATAGCCGTCGCAACTTCTTTGCTGCACTTGACACCCAATCCGACGTGTCCGTTTCCGTCTCCGACGACGACGAAGGCCTTGAAACGCGTGCGCTGGCCTGCACGTGTTTGTTTCTGGACGGGAGTGATCTTCATGACTTCGTCTTTCAAGGAAGGGCCGACGAGCTGGTCGATGATTTGGTACTCTTTGATAGGGAGAGAGTGGAGGTAAATTTGTTCGAGGGACGTGATTTTCCCGGATTTGACTAAACGGCCGAGTTTCGTGACGGGTACCCATTTCTCCTCTTCGTCCTTGCGGCCACGGCGCCTGCCTCTTGGACCACGGTCACCCCTTCCTCCACCGAAGCCGCGCCTAAAAGCGCCACGCTCTCCGCCGCCTCTTTCTGCCATTTTTTGCTCTTTTTTTTGTAGGCTTTGAGGGATCAGTAGTGGGAGAGATGAAATGGGGCGGCTAAGTTTAGGGTTTTAAATGGGGTGAGTGTTAAAAAGGAGAATTAGGGTTTGGGGACATGGGCTATGGTATATGGACTTTACTTGCCCGAAAATGTAAGCTTTTTCTTTTCCTAAAAAAATACAAAAAAAAGGTTTGATTTAATTAATTTAGAATTCAAAAATTTAGTAATAAAAGTATTTCTGACTCATTTTATAATTTACAGATTATTATTAATGGATTTTCCATGTTAAATCATGTATTTATATCAATATTTGTATTTACTTTTCAAAAAAATCATATTTTATTATAAATTTTATTATTAAAATTTTAATTAAATTGAGTGGAGTTTGTTGGAATCAAACCTATAATTTTTCAAATTCAATTTAATTGTATAATTAAATTTTTAGGTGAGTCTAATTTTTTATATAATTCTTAAATTATCATATCCATTCTCATCAATATTATTAGAACTAGACTGGTTAAATAAAAAACCAATCAACTTTCTAATTTGAAGGAGCCAAAGTGGTATTAAACCACTTCGCAATTACTTTTCAATACAAAACTAAAATTCAAAACCTGAATTTTTTTGAGTGATTAATAAAATTTTGACCAAATAAACTATTTTTTAGCTCAATTGTTAAATAAATAAAAAAACCAATGAACTAACATGAATCAAAATAATTAAAAATTATTGGGTATTTGGAAGATCTTAAATTTTAATTTATTATATTTAACCCAAATACGAATCAAAATAATCAAAAAAAAATTGATTAAATTCTTTCAACATAATGAATAGGAAAGTTTTGTTTACAAGAAGAATTACAACAATAAGAATACAATTTCTTGTGCATTTTAATTATTTGTATATATTTATGAGTTATTATTTGACATCCTACGACAATTATCATGAGATGCCATAGTTGAAATCTGCTCGGTTGCTTGTGATTCTAATTAACATACCCAACACCTCTTTCATGTTCGGTCTATCTTGTGGAGCTTCGGCCGTGCATCGGACCCCGATCCGAAGCAGCTCAAACATCTCCTCGGCACCAACCGACAGTCCTGATCCCAAAAGCATAACCGGTATCACAGCTCGACTTGATACATTTCGTCCCTTTCCCATAATACGTTTGCCCCATTCCACCAGGCATTCTTCACCTCCGTCCACAGCTCGTCGACCGGTTGCAAGTTCCATTGCTAATACTCCATAGCTGTACACATCACCTTTCGTCGTAGCTTGCCATGTCTGCCCGTATTCCGGTGCTACATAACCGACAGTTCCCGCCACCATTGTGCTGACATGGCTATCGCCAATATCGACAATTCTCGCAAGACCGAAATCCGTGACTCTAGCCCTACCATCTTTATCTAACAGGACATTGCTAGCCTTAACATCTCGGTGAACAATGGCGGGGTAGCATTCATGATGTAAGAACACTAATGCTCGTGCAATATCAACCGCGATATGGATCCGTTTCCACCATGTTAATCGGATTCGGTCCGATATAATATCTTCCAAACTCCCACCTCCCATGTATTCATACACCAATATTTTCTCTAATCCATGAAGGCACCAACCATAGAGCGTTACAAGGTTAGGATGTGGCCAACCAAAGCCATTGCCACTGAGAACTTCCATTTCAGCCCTGAACTCCTTTTCACCTTCAATTCCTTCTCTTTGTAGCTTTTTTACTGCTACTTCTCTTCCATCCGGCAATACACCTCGGTACACTGTCCCGAACCCTCCTTTCCCGAGAATCCTATCGTCCGAAAAGTTACTTGTGGCCCTCAAAATATCAGCATGTGTAAAAGCTGTTTTATCCAAACGGATGACCTTGATAGTATCCGATGATCCACTAGAGCTAGATGCTAGATCAGGTCGATACTTCGTATCTTGTAAGAGATATCTCTGGGGTTCGGATCGGGAATTCACCTGTCTGCAAACCAAAACCGATAGAACCACAAAAGCGAGAGCGGTTAGTGTGAGAGCTACTGCCACTATAAGCACAGCAAATCTGGCTGATCTTTTTCGTGTACCATTATGGTTGGGTAAATGATCTGTTTTATTATCCATGAAATCTGGAACATCCAGTAGCGGATTTCCAAGGTACGAGTCTTTCTCGAACGTTCCGAATTGTGCGGTTGTTGGAACAACCCCAGAAATGTACCGATTGTACGAAATGTTGAACTTGGTGAGATCAGTCAGGTTGCTGAAACTTGTTGGAAATATGCCAGAAAAGTTATTGTATGACAAATCTAGATTCTGCAAGCATTTGATATTGCCAATCTCTGCTGGAATTTGTCCCGAAAACTGGTTTCGGGTTATATTCAGGACAACAAGTGGCAACTGACCAATCTGTGCAGGCAGTTCACCACTGAAGTCATTGAAACCCAAGTGCAGCATACTGAAATTCTGCATTGTACCGATATCCGAAGGGATCGAACCCGAAAACTGGTTACCGCTAAGTTGAAGATATCCCGAGATTTGAAGTGTCCTAACCGTTGAACCTGCAGTGCAAACTGGGAAAAGACCGTAGCCTTTAAGCAACCTGTCCCATATGCTCCTACAACTCTTCCTAGTGAGAATTGTATACACAAAACTGAAAGGTGGATAGTCTGCTGGTATCCACCTCATCATTGCCGAGCACTCACCCGAACCAGCAATGATCGTGTCGTTTCGCAACCGATTCAACTCGAATGTTCGGGTAGCGCTTCTTCCAATCTTAGCCAACTCAGGAGGGATTCTTCCAGATAGTTGATTGTTAGCAAGATTTAGCCATAACAAGCTAGTGCAGTTCCCAATCTCTGAAGGAATTTCGCCACTAAGAGAGTTGTTTGCAAGCATCAACCATAACAGAGAGTTCAGTTTCCCGAGCTTGGGTGGGATCGATCCTGAAAGCCGGTTGAAGGACAGGTCTAGAGTTTGTAACTGTGAGAAGTTTCCATATTCAGGTGGTATACTACCTGTAAACTGATTGTTGGACAGCATCAAGAAATTCAAGCTTGGCATTTGAGAAATTTCAACAGGCAATGAACCAGAGAATCGATTATTACTCAGGTCTAATCGAGAAATGTTCTGTAGCTTGAGAATACCGGACGTATCGATCCCTCCTGTGTATGCATTTCCATGTAACAACAGAAACTTCACCTGTTTGAATCTCCCAAAAATCTTTTGAATCTCCCCACCAAAACTGTGTTTGCTCACATCCAAGAACTCCAAATTCGTTAAGTTCAGTAAAGATTCCGGTATCGAACTCGAAAACCTGTTGTCTCCTAAGAACAAGGCTGCAATACTGGAAATCGATCCCAATTCTGATGGAATTGGCCCTGTAAAGTTGTTTCCCCCTACATTCAAGATAACCAAATCCCTGCAGTTTGATATCTCGCCTGGAAGTTCACCATGAAACTTGTTTTCAGACAGGTCTAAATCGTGTAAACTACATTTGTCTGCAAACATCGAACCCGAAACCACCCCGGAAATAGAGTTCTCCGACACTGAAAATCCAACAAGCCTCGAAAATCCACTCCATAAACTACCAGAAAAATTGTTGGAACTCAAATCAAGATGCATCAAGTTCCAGCATTCATCAAAGCAGCTATCGATTTCACCAGTGAAATTGTTAGTTGAAAGGTTTGCAACAATCAGATTCTGGCAAATCCCTGGGAAACTAACTTTGATATCGCCATTAAACCTGTTCGTAGACAAATCAAGCTTTTCTAAACGATTCAACCCTTTAAACACTAGGTTTCCTCCAAGGATATTATGTGACAAGTTGAGGTACACAAGGCTTTTGCATTGGTTCAAATCGTCCGGTACGGCTCCGCCGATGGTGTTGCTCGAGAGATCGAGGTGTTGAAGATTTGTTAAAGCTGAGAAATTATGGAAAATTTTCCCAGAAATGTTGTTTTCAGACAAGTTTATGCCAATGACTCTTTGTTGTCCAACAACAGACGATGAAGAACAAGAGATTCCTTGCCATTGACATGGTGAAATGGATTTATCAACATTCCATTCTGAATATATTCCTCGGTTTACTCGATTGTGTTCTTCAAGGACTGCTTTCAAATTCAACAGAGCTTCCTTGTCTGTTTCTAGTGAATCTCCATTGACAACATTAGCTGTAAATTAAAACCAGACACAGAAATCAATGTCTCAAACATGTTGTATACATAAAATTTCAGTTTAAGTCAACAGAACAGAATCATCCTTGGAAAACACGAAATCATTTCAATGCATGCATGAGAAAATTCAGTATCAAAAAGCAAGTTTCAAACAACTGAACTGAACAAAGAATCCCCAATGGAGAATCCTAAACTGATAAAACGAAGATTAAAATTACATACCTGAAATCATAAGGGAGAATATGAACAAAGTGAAACAACGCCATGAAATAGCTTGGTCTCCTGATATGATGAACTTCTTCTTCATGTTTTTTTTTCCCAGCTATTTTTGTTTTCGAATAATGAGTTACTTAATCAATTAAGCACCCATCAGATGAGAACATTTGAAGAAAAAGATGAATGAATTTGGAGTTAAATTAAACCCCTTCAAAATTAAATTAAAATGTAAGAGAAAAAGTTGTGAACGTTTTCTGAAAAAAAAAGAAAAGAAAAGAAGAAAGTCAGTTTAAGAACACAACGCCTACACATAAAGACCAGAGACCAATACTTGGTAGACAAGTTTGCCAACAATATCTTCTTCAAATAATTCTTTTAAAAAAACATTAAAAACTATATTAATTTCAAACATTGTGTAAATTGGTCTTAATCTTAATATAAAACAGTTATGTTTTGGGGGTAAAGTTATGATCCTGCTAATTCATCATTCATTTGTAATATAATATGAACAGCTATAAGACTAAACCATTTGGGAACTTAATTGATAATATAATATCATTATTTCTATTTCAACAGTCTCATCACGTGTTGATGAAGATAAACAAAAGCAATATAGTATCAACTTCATAAAAATTATATTTTCAAAAAATAGGTTTTTATATAAACATAAAACAAGTATGAAGGTAAGCTCACTCGTCCTGCATGCATAATGCTTTGGGTAAGGCATTTTCGTAATTTAAATAATCTCGATTAAATTGAAATTAATATTTAATAATTAATAATATTTATCTAAATTAAATTTTTTATGCAACCAAACCCAATTTTAATTCCACTAAGATACAAATGTATCAAATAATTACGAAAATAATTAAGTTAAAAATAAAATAATTCAAAAAAATCAAAAAGTTAACCGAAAAAACGAGGGAGTTGAAGCAGAGAGGTGGGGATAGCCGCCTATGTTGACTGGGGGTTCAAGCATAAGATGAAGGCATATATAATGGCAACCTTGAGTACGATTTCACTTTTTTTTTTCTTCTAAATTTAGATTTGTATTTTTTTTTTCAACTTTAATTTTTTCATTTTGACTAAAACCATATATGTTCACGATAAAAATTGAAAAGGTATCACTCTTTTTGTTGGTTGGTTCTAAGAAAATCCTCCATAAAAACAAATGAACAAAGGATTAGAATTATATATTAAAACAACCCTAATTATTTCCTTAAATCTGATAATTTATATATTTACTGGTTAATTATTATTTTTCTTTGTTTGTCACAAAAATTTAATATTAAGTTTTCTAACAACCCATTAAAAAAAAAGTGGCTAACGAATTTGGTCCACTAAAAAATATAAATTTGTTATGTTTTTTTTAAAGCAATTGTGATTTGAGTAGAGTTGTCTATCTAACCCAACCCTAAAAATAGGTATAATTTTTTATCTAGATTCGGTACGGATAAAAATGTCAAACTTGTGTTTGGTTCGTATTGATATTTTTTATTTTTTATATAAAAAAGTTTAAGAAATATAATACACCAAATATACTAAAAAGAATAATGTAAATATTTTCCAAAAAATTAAAAATAAATTAAAAAAATATTTATACTTAAATAACACTAAGATAAGTGCAACTTTACAAGAAAATATATCGAAAATAGTAGTAAAATTAACAACAAAATAAGTATTATACAGTACCCAAACATTAACATTAAAATAGTAGCAATATAATAGTGATCAAATGATAGCAAAATATGAAAAAACAGTAGCAAAATAGCAAGTTTTATTATTACAAATTTGGGTCGGGTCGAGCCAAAAAACTTACCAGAGGCTTGGCCTATTTTCTAAATGGTTCTTATTTTTTCGTAAGCCCATTTTTCGAGTTTATATTTTTATCCAAACCTTCTAATTTTTCAAGTGGACCCCGGTCCGATCCATTGACAACTCTAAATGCGGGTAGCCTGTTTTATTTTCGTTGAAGGTTATAGTGGTGTCATTAGCTGTATTTTTTTTTAGTTATTATCACATTTAGTTTTTTTTTTAAGAATATTTTGAAGATTTCTGACATTATCGTCGTAGTGTTCAAATTTTATTATCAACATAGTTTGATGGTGGCAAGACTGTGATGCAATTCACAGTAGTTGATCAAAATAGTGCATCTATAATAGTCTACCATTACCAATATAGCAGTCATTGCCATCTATCTCTCTCCACCAAATTTTTCATGACGAACGCGACATGCCGTAATTTAATTGAAGTCTTTTACTTTCCTAAATCATTTTATTTATGATAGATATATGAATAAAAACAAATGGTTTTAAATTATGATTTCAAACTTAATTTTTTCAATATAATATTTTTTTCGTATTTGTAATTGATTTCCGTTACTTAATAAGATATGTTGTTATTACAATAGATATCTTATTAATTTATAACTTGCGTTACCGTGTTGACTATTAGAATTACTACAATTTAGGTAAAAAAATCCTTGTCGAAATAAAAAGTAAATACGTGTCTTAGCCCTCTCAATTACCGACCAGTCTTTAAAACATGTTTCACATGTAATTTCCCATATACATTGTTATTCTCGTAGAAAAAGATAAAAGTCAAAAGAAGAGATAGCAATTAAAATTAAGATGTAAAACTTTACGTGGTTGGATGAATTATATTTCTAACAATCTTTTATCCATTAAAATGCAAGTCAAAAGAAGAAATGGCAATAAAACCCGGTCTCAAACTTCTAACAATCTTTTATCAGGTTGAATTATTAATACAAATTACTTTACATCATAGTAATAATCAGAAATTCTATTATATACGTATGGTGTATGCATATAGAAATCACAAATTTAGAAAATAAATTTATGTTTAAAAATAACATAAAATAATAATGAAACATATGTTTTGAAATTAATTAATAATAGCATATGAAATATACATTATTAAAATAAAATACATTATTAATATATACATTATGAAATAAAATACATTATTAATAGCATATGAAATATACATTATTAAAATAAAATACGTTATTAATATATACAACTGATGGAGGTAATAAAATATGCATAATAAAATTAAAACGTATAAATATATTAAAATGAAGTTTTAGTTTAGTGGTAAATTAAAAATTTTACTAATGCAATTGGCATGGATTCAAATCCTACCATATGTATGTATTTATTTTTAAAAGTGAAATGACTAAAATACTCTCAGACAATGTTATTTATTTTAATTACAGAAGGGTATTATTGTAACTTCTTAACTAAGTCGGTGACCCGGTTGAGGGTGACACTAACTCAATCAAGAGTTTTGTTAAATAATAAATAATTTGGTACCTAAGTTTGATACTTATTTCTAACGTGATACCTGTTTTTTTTTATCTAATCTGATACTTATATTTGACATAAATTACACATTTTGATACATAAAGGTAAGGATATTAACTTTTTAATGTTTAATTCAAATTTTAGTGTATAAATATTTTACATGTTTATAATTTATTTCAAGTAAATTTTGATGCATGTCTGACTTTTTTTAAGTAAAAAAATATTTTTTATATAGAAAATTTATTTTTTTTTAAATTAATTAATTAATATATAATTTAGTTTTCCGAAACATAGCAAGGGAATATTCTAGTATTGATAAAAAGGAATTCTACATTAATAAATTGATATTGAAAATAGATAAAAATAAAAAAGGAATGCCATAAATGTCATAAAATAAAATAAAATTAACAATCCATTGTTTTTAAAAACCTAAAACCTTGTATCATTCAATTCGGTTTTCAGATTTTTTTTAAAGGGTTAGTATCAAAATTAGAGTAAATAGGTAAATATAATACAAATATTCGAAGAAGTATAACATAAAATTAAATTAGTATAAATTACAATAAATAAAGAATTGATATGATGAGACTAGAGACTCACATGATGTAAATACAAATATTAGGAATGATTTCGCAAGGATTAGTAATATTGCGGAAGTCAGAATGATCCATGAGTGGTGCAGTAAGGCTGGCAAATTAAATTTAAACATGTCTTGAGGGATAATGATAATGTTACTAAAGGATAGTGATAAGGTTATTGACTGCATAACCAAAGCAACAGGAGGAGGAATGAACCAGTTGATCGTTCTCATAGATCTACCTGTCACATGTGCCAAGTTTATTAGAGAATGACATAAACATTTCGCTGCATGAAGCGACGCTTGGACATTAATCTTGTTGGAAATTTAGTCATGTACTAATTTTATTTTCTACAAAAAAAAAAAGACTATGTATTAAAAAACAATATGATATAGTTTATTTATTTGAGTCAAGCTTTTGAGAAGATTATCTTCTATTCGAATTACGTTGACATGGATACAATATTCAAATTATTATGTTAATAATAAAATAATACTTGATATAAATTTAATTATAAAAGTATAGTCGATTGAGTATTAGCTTGATCGTCATCGGTATTATTATGAGTATAGGAAGATATGAGTTCGAGTGCGCTGAAGTACATTATCCTATTATGTAATTCTAAACATTAGGTAAAAAAAGAGTAGAAATATAGAGATTATGTTAAAAAAATATTTAAAAAGAAAAAATCAATCAATCAATTTGTAATTAAGGCATTAAGGGAACAAAGAAGAAGCAAATTCTCTACTCCAATCATGAATATAATAAAAAATATTAACTAGTTGAAAATCGAGCCGCCCATGATGTGCTGGGTGCGGACCATTTTCTTATGATTATAAATTATAAATTGAATTAAAATTTTAGAAACTATATATATATCATACTCCAACTATGTAATTCTTTTTTCTTTCTTTCTTGAACGGGGAATAATAATATCCAACTTACTTTAATCACTAATCTAAATACTTATTGGTAATTTAAATTTAATTTCGGCGTATTTATAATAATTAATAGTGTTAATTGCATCATACGTTCTCAAATCATAACTTTCATTTTGAATTGGCCCTCATATTTCCAAACATTTTAATCACATCATTAAATTATCGATGTTATATTAATTAGGTCTTTCAATTATTAAAATCATTAATTTAATCTTTAAATGACACACAAGTCTTATATGACATAATTTAAAATGAAAATTAAAAAAGAGAGTAAAACATTGTCCCATAGCTTTCGAAAATAAAAACTAAAAATAAAGTAAAATAGAAAAAAAAATCAGCGATAAATTTGTTGTAGTTAAAATGTTTTACAATTTAGGGACTAATATAAAACAAATGTTATAAGTTAGAGATGTATCGTGAAATTAACCCATAACTAATATATGGGATAAAGGTGTTATCCATGTATGTTCTTTAACTTGATAGGGAAGTATAGATCTAAATTATCCTCACCTTGAAAAAAGTTTCAAGGTTTAAAATCATTTTTTTCTTTTTATTTCCTTTTATTTTTCTTTATATTTATTCAATGAGAGTATTATAGAGGCTTTTTTTTTTAATTCAGTGATAGAAAACAAAATAATAATCTTCCAATGGAGTGGGAATTGACATTTATAATTGAATTTAGTTTGATTTTTTTGACAAGTCCTTTCATGTCAAATAAAAATTTAATTATTCCAATTTCAAAATTATTGTGAAAATTAATTTAATTTAAATTCAAATCGTGATTTCGAGTTATTTTTAATTAATTTAAGTTTATTTTTGAGAAATTTAAAATAAAAATTAAATTATGAATTCTTTCAATCAAATAATATTAAATTGAATTTAAATTCAAATAATTTTTTGAGTTAACTTTAATGTGTATTTTTCAAACCATAAAAGAACAAATAATTTTTTTAATTAAATCTATGTGGTTTGAACTTTGAATACTTTTTCAAATAAAAACAGTTAATTGAATTTAAAATTGAGAGAGAGTCAAATAATACAAAATTTAATTGATAAATTAAATGAAACATATATTGTAAAAATTAAAACTCATTCAAATATTAATTTATATTATGTTAAAAAATCTCTTTAAAATATAAAAGCAAATCAATTCAGTCCTATATTAAATTCGCCATAATTAAACCCCTACCGTTAACTAAAATAATCAATTAAGCTCTTCTATTAACGGTTTCTGTCATTTACCAAGTTGAGTTTTAAAATGAATTGACATACCAATTAGATGGTGACACATAACAATTTTTGGTTTAATATAATATTTTTCTCATAAAAATTAGGAAAAATATAAAATTAAATATTAAATATTAGAATTGATATAATTTTATTAAAATTATAAAAACTTACAAATACTATAAAAATATAAAAAATCTAATAATTTATAATATATAATTAATAAAACTTATTTAAAATAAAAAAAAGTAATAAAATTCTTAAAAAATAATAAGAAATTGTAAAAAAGATATTAAAAATATTAAAAATTTATAAAAACTATTAAAAGACTATAAAACTTGAATTAAACCGGTTAGCTCGAAATCAGCAAGGGTGCCAATTCGAGGAAAGTCATGAAACAGGTTGACTTGGGAACCGGGCAATTGAACTAATTTTTTAATATTTTTATCAAACCAAAATTTTAATATTCAACTATTAGCATATATCAGAATGATAAATTTTGACCAAAGATTTCAGAACCAGTAGTCGAACTGATCAGGCCATTGGTTTTCAATTGAATTGATCCGTCCAATTCAATTAAATAATATATAAAAAAACATATTAAAAAATAAAAAACTGGCTCAATTGTCCGGTTCCCAGGTCAATCAATCTAATGGCTTTCTTCGGATCGATACTCTTGCCGTTCTCGGTCTAATCGGTTCAACTGACTGAATCGATCTAATTCAAGTTTTTGTGTTTTTTTATAATTTTTTGTAAGTTTATATCAATTTTAACACTTTTAATATTTTTTATGATTTTTATAGAATTTTAATATGTTTTTATAAAAATGTAAATAAGTTTTATTAAATTTTATCTTTTTTAATAAATTTTATATTTTTTGATGATTTTTTATATTTTTAATTATTTTTTATAAGAAAAAATTAGATTAAACCAGAACTTGTTACTTGTCACGTGTCACCATCTGATTGACTTGTCAATTTTTTTTAATGACGAACATGATCAATGAAAAAAACAGTTAACGGAGGGATTTAATTGATTATTTTAATTAACGATAAAGACTTAATTAAATGTAAATTTAATAGAACGACTTAATTATTTTTTTGTTTTTATTTTATATTTTTAAGAGCTTTTTGACATATAAGCGTTGAATTTTAAAACCATGAATTTAATAAATATATAGTTTTAAATTAAACTAATAAGTTAAATAAGAAAATCATCAATTTCAACTTTCCAAATCCATTTATGTTATTGGTTCACGAGTGGTAATGACTTGTAAACAAAGCCAAATTTGGCTGCTCAGTCAAAGCCGTCTTCAATTAATTAATTATTTAGTTAGCCAAAGAAATAGGAGGGCCCTACTTAATAATCACAACAAAATATTTATTTTGTTTATTGTGATACAATAAATATTTTGCATAATTACATATTAGTCGATTAAATTTTAATTTGATTGACATTGATTTTATTATTAGTGTAGGAAGATGTAAATTTAAGTACATTGAAGTATATTATCCTCTTAAAAGTTGAGGAAGGACTATGAATAATTTTAAGTATTATATAAAAAAGAATAAATATAATAAGAAACTATAATAAAAAAATTACATCTATATAATTTTTCTTTATTTTTTGAAAAAGAAAACCTTTTATATTGTCAAATAAAAAATTCAACGAGGGAGGTGGAATTAGTACTATATACACGTCATCAATAATATTATATATTGTCAACTGGTGGATCTATTTAGATTTGCTCACGAGCGGGATTTTGTATAACAAAGGGTTCTAATTTTGGATTGGATACTAACCCTAACTAAGATTAGAAAATAAAAATTAAATTATAATATAATATTAAAGGTAAATTTAGACAACTCCGTATAATTGTCGTCGTAGATGTCTCTAGATGTCCCTTAGTGTAATAAATGCTCTCCTTTTTTTTTCTTTTTTTTTTTTATGAATTAGATTCTTTTTCTCAGACTTTACAAATGTAAATTGAGAGGTATTTATTATTGAGTCGGTTTAAATATAATATTAATATATTCTATATTTACTTGAAAGTTTGGTTCGATTTAAAATATGAGTTTAAATTTTATATAATTTAATTTATATTTATAAATGATTAATTCAAACTCATTTTAAGTTTGTTCATATTATATTTTATATTTTTATAAATATTTATATTATTTAAAATTTAAAATTTAATAATTTTATACCATTTTTCATTTATCAGCTTTTTATATGTAGACAACTTAATATTTTTTTAATGTTCACATTATGGTATTATATTATTATAAAATTAATTTTTTGAAATAAATTATAAAAAGATTATAAAAAATAACATAATATATTAGGAAATTAAATAACGAGCTAGACTCAAGCTTGAATAAGTCTAAAATAAAATGTAATTTTTAAATGAGCTTATTTTTGTTTAATCTCATTTTTCAAGCCTGTTATTCTTTTTCATATCCTCTTAAATTTTGAATAGGCCTTTAGGGTTCGGTGGATAACTCAACTATTGAACAAGTGTAAAATATAATATAATTATAAGTATAATTCAATTACAAATACATGTAATGTTGGAGCAATTACAAAATACAATTAAATCAATATAACACAAAAACAGACGAAAAATCGAAATAAAACTAGACAAAACTCACATATAACAACCCCATGTTATGGAATTGAATTTATATACAGTTTCAACCTGGATACTCAAAAATTCGGTATTTTAGTGTATTTTTTTCTCGTTAAAAAGTCCACAATATGAGTCTTCTGAATATTTCAATTTAGAAACCAAGTTTCTCTTTTACTAATGCAACATTCTTATTTATCAAGAATAAACACATTTTAGGAATAGTTTACATGTTGATACGATGTACGGGTTAAATGTATATTATATTTGAAATATAGAGTAAATTATATTATAGATTATCTCAAAATAGCGTCGTTTCTATTTTGGTAATTTTATTTTATTTTATCAATCTAGTCACTCTATTTAAAATAATTGATCAATTTGGCAATTACAAGTAAAAATTATATTAATTTACTGACAGATTGTTAACGTGACATTTTTTTGACTTTTGACTAAAGTTAGAAACCTTTCTATAATTAGTCAAAAACATTTTTTTCATTCATTTTCATTGCTTGTTTCATAATCTCTAAACGTTTTTGTTGATTGGTATCATATGAACCATTTGAAAAACAACTAAAATTTAACACTTGTTTCCCAACTTCATTAATCCCAATATTGGTATCATAGATTTTGCGGTAGGAGATGATAGTTTTCTATCACATTTACAAAGTCTTCTTCAGGTTAATTGATCTCCTTTTCATGTTCCCTTGAAGACGGTGAGCGTTTCCGTAGAAGTTGATAACATTTTCAAGCTCTTTTTCGAGTTTACTAGTCTCCTTCTCGACCAAAAAAAATTATATTTTCAACAAAGGTTTTTAAAACATTTTCCGCCAAAATATGTAAACAATTCAGAAAGAATAGTTTCTTTTTTTAATTTTCATGGATGATTACTTGCTTTTTAAAATATGTATGTAAACATATAATATTTTTAAATCTAAAATATTGAAAAGAAATTTAAAAATTAAAATTGAAATATCACTTTATCGACAATGTTAAAACTAAATTGTCTTCAAAACGTTTTAAAATAATGTTTTTGTATATATTTTAAAACTTTTTTAAAATTTACAAACTGATTTTAAATTTTTTTTTCAAAACTATTTTATATCTAACGCTAATAAAACATTTTTAAATACAATTTAAAAATATCAAAAGTTTTAAAATTTTGAGATACTATTTTAAAACAATTTTACAAGTTTTTAAGATTCAAATTATTTTTTATAATTATTTTTTCTAATAAAATGTTTTAAACAATTAAATAGAAAATAAAAATTACGTAAAGTAATTATTTTATGATTTTGAAAAATAGATATTTTTATTTAAATAATAATATTATAAAAGTATACAAATAACTCGTGCATCATACAATATAAAATAAAAATAAGTAATAAATATTACAATTTAGAAACCAAATTTATATTTTACTACATCTTCAAGATTTTCTTAGTCCACCAAAAGAACTAAAATAAAACAAAATTGTCCACAATATGGGACATTATAAATATTACAGTTTCCATTTATTTTCTTGGATAAGGAATTGATCTCTCTAGAAGTTTGAAGACAAATATGAAAATGGCCCATGCAATTTGTTAAATATTATATTTAATTCCATTGACAATTTTTTTTCTCTTTGAATTTCCCTCAAATTTACTTTTTGTTAAGAAAAAAATTGATTAATGTATTTAAATAGATGGATAAGTGATATATTGATGTGTCTTAAAGAAAAAAAAAAGAGTAATCTAATATTTAAATACATCAAAATCTATTCTCTAAGCATATATAATATGATAATATAGATATTCAGGATGTGGATGAAATGAAGTAATGAATCTATATTTTAATATTATTGAACACGTGTTCAATTAAATTTTGGATTTATAATTTATAATTATTTTGTTGAAAGATTATATGAAATTAAAAAAATATTGTTATTATAGTAATATTAATTATAATTTAAAAGAAATGATATTTTTATAAATTCATAGTTAAATTAATGACCCGATTAACAATGACACCCTACTTAATAAAATGCTTAGATAATAGTATAGATTATAAATTCATAAGAGTTAAAGAGTTAAATAATGGGACATGACAATTACAAGTAGACATAAACAAACTTGTACTTGGGCTAATGAGGTCTTGTCTTGGGTTTTTTTGTTGTTTAGGTTCGAGCTTTATTGTATACAAATGCGATTTGTAAGTTTTGAATTTCACTATATGCATATACCATGTGTAGTTTTTGTCTGATTTTTCTCACATTTTTGTTTATTAAATACTATAATAATGAAGCTTAAAAACCAAAACATTGATTAAACTCATGTTTTTTTATTTGCATGGTTGGCTTTCTTTTGGTTACCTTTTTGAAGGCGCCTAACATTATTTAGTCAAGGTTTGGGTTGATTAATTTGCTTAAATTTTGTTTAATTATTCGTAGTAAGCAAACACTAATCCAAATTCTCTTTAGACTTTCTTTAGCACGTGCAATGTTTCAAAGATTCAACCTAATATAGGTATGAGCCAACTAATTAAGTATGGTAAAGCTTAAACAGAATAAATATAATAATATATTTGAAGTTAAAATCAAATATTTATATATTATGAAATTTAAATCAAAATAAATCAGAAAAAATCCACGCATAATTTACATATGGTAAAACTCAAAATTGAACAATTAGGATTTAAGGGGTTCAACTTTTGTAAAAAAATCAATAATTTACAATATTAATAATCCCATATTGCGAAGAAATACACAATATAATGAATACAAATATCAAAATATTTATAATTTTTACAATTTGGGTTAGGAGCTTAGCCTACTAAGTATGTGGGCTTACGCATTGGTATTATACCCTTTAGTGCCTATACAAAATAGTTTTCATCACTATTTTTTTTTTGTTGTTTTATGATTTCTTCCTTTATTCCAAGCAAAATAAAATCTTAAGAAAGTGATTCAAACCTCAAGTCTCGTTTTTATTTTACTTAATTTTGTTTATTGCATCTCAAGTTTTTCCAACAAAAAAATGCCAAGACCCTATTAGCAAATCCAATAAATTTTAAATCGAGTGAATTTTAGAAACCCTAATAAGAGCATGTTAATGTTAAATTAAGATTATGGCACATTCATGCTGTGAATGAAAAAATACATTTATAAAAAAAGTCACATAAAAATTAAAACGAATTTTTGGTTAAAATGATATAGTTAAAATATCAAAGACAATGGTGTATTAAGTTCAAATATCGTTATGTGTATATTTTTCAGATTTTATATAAAATTATAAGCGGATGAAATAAATCCTTATAATACATTTACTGTTTTATAAAATAATTAAATTTTTGATAAATTTATAACTGAATTCAGAAAATGTATAAAAGCAACTCAATCGAGTACTTGATACATAATATAGAGAAAAAAGAAACACCTTGGCCCAAATTAGAGCTTGCGGCTCTAGCTTACATGGCTACCCAAAATTGGGCCATTTGGGCTCCTTTGTATTGGTTCTTGTAGAATTGTTTAGAGTCAAATTATTTGATTTGTTTTAAAACTGTAAATATTTATATATTTTTATACATATTATATAATTTCAAAATTTAATAAAGATTTAATATGTTATTAAATTTGAAAATAACCTTTTAATTTAATGATAAAATTATTTAATAATTAAAAAAATTATTTTGATTAAATCATTTATAAATAGGAAGTGAATTTGAATAAAACTTAAAGTTTACCGGTGAAGAGAAAAATTTTAGAAAATGTTTTACGAAAATAAAATCTGTAAGACATTTTCTTAAAATAAACGTTTGTTTTCCCGTATTTTGTAAAAAATTTTATCGTGGGAAATTATTTTCAGCCAAACAAACATTGAAAAATGTTGAAAAACTTTTACAAAAAAACTTTTACAAATAAACAAACACAGCTTAAGTTATACTAGTGGTGAAGGGAAAAACTTTGAAAAACATCTTACCAAAATAAAATCTGTAAGACATTTTCTTAAAATAAACGTTTATTTTCCTGTGTTTTGTAAAGAGTTTTATCGCGAGAAATTATTTTCAGCCAAACAAATATTAGAAAAGGCTGAAAATGCATATTTCAAATCAAACTTAATATATATATTAATTTTTATTTTAATATCATATATTATTATTTTTGAAAGTAAGATCATATATTATTATATTTCTAAAATTTTTGCGATGTAACCAGTATTATATATAATAATTTTTATTTTAATATTAGTATATTTCGATATATCTTTTAGCATTTATCATTATTTATAAATATTTCTTTTCATATACATAAATTGATGTTTAAATTATTGCTGTCAGCTTGCTTTCTCAAATCCATTTATATTTTATAAAATATAATAATAATTTCAAGTGGATCTTCCGTAAAGAGAAGCATTATTGTTCAATTTAATAAATTGATATTTTTTTAATGCAATTCTTTTAAATATTTGTTTCTATTTTACTAATTGCATTGAAATAATTGGTTTTTCTGGTACAATTTGTATAAAACTCTTTGTATTGATATAATAGTTTTAATCTGCTTTTTTATAATAATATAAATTACTTATAAAAAATAAATATATTTTATCAAGTAAATAGTGAATTAAGCTTTATTTATAAAAAACAAGAAATAAATATTAAAGTTATACATGAGTTTTTATTTGGTGTAACTATATACATGAAACTTAAATTATGATTCACATGTGTATATAAAACTTTGATTTTAATTAAACTATATATATTTAAAAAATGAATATATAGTTTTTCATATTAGATTAATATACTTATTTGTGTACACAATATATAAATGTAAAATAATGTTAATTTTATAATATTATTAGTGATTGGTGAAAAATGACATAAAATCATATAAAATAATTTTTTTATATCATATTACACGGATAAATTGAAGTATAGTTTTAATATTTATTACAAAACTAATATTAAAAAAATAATTTCATTTAAAAGTACGCAATTTAACTTCGAATATAAATTGGGTGAGAGAATTTAAAAAATAAAAAATAAAAACCCTAATTCCCAATATTTAACTATTTATTAACGATATAAAACCCTCACACCAGCTCCGCCTCCGATCTATTTTGTTCTGCAGCATACCAAAAAAAGAAAAAGTTTGAAATCCGGAAATGTCGGACGAGGAACACCATTTTGAATCCAAGGCCGACGCCGGTGCCTCCAAAACCTACCCACAACAGGCCGGAACCATTCGTAAGAATGGTTACATCGTCATCAAAAACCGTCCCTGCAAGGTCCCTCTTTGAATCTCTAACTACATTTTTTTGAAGGATCCGTTTGATTGCATCCTCAGAATTGTATAGTTCAGATTTGACGGTTCAGATCTATTGTTTTTTTTTTTGCTGTAAATTTTAATAGTTGGATTTGTATGTTATTTGTTATTGTTGAAAAATTAGAAGAATTAAGATTCTGTATGATTTTACGTTTTGCTATTTTCTTTGGCTTTATTGTAACTTATGTTTAATCAAAAGAAAATTAGAAAAAAGGAATGAAAACAAACAACCCTAAGCCTATAGTGTTAAGAACTAATGAATTTTTTTACTAGTCTTCTTATTCTGAGCAATCTGATGATAGTTTTTGGAATTTGATGAATGACTTGTTGATGGTTGATTGTTGTTTTTGCACCTTATGGTTGCTATTTAGAATGATTTGCAGTTTTAGCTGCACTTGCTTGCTGTTCACTTGTATGATGTTGGCCAGGTTGTTGAAGTTTCGACCTCCAAGACTGGGAAGCATGGTCATGCTAAGTGTCACTTTGTTGGAATTGACATCTTCACTGCCAAGAAGCTGGAAGATATTGTTCCCTCTTCCCACAACTGTGATGTATGAAATTATAATCATCTTCACAAAATGTTATTAAACTTCTAATCTGTTATGTAATTGCATCGGTGAATTAATGAATTGTTCTTTTTCCTCCTTGGTTTTAACAGGTTCCACATGTTAATCGTACTGACTACCAGTTGATCGACATTTCTGAGGATGGATTTGTATGTTTGTTTACTTTGTTATTGCTTTTGTTTTTTGTGCAATGGTGGTTGGTGTTTTTTTCTTTTTAATTTGTTAAATATTTCAGGTGAGTTTGCTGACTGACAGTGGAGACACTAAGGATGATCTGAGGCTCCCAACTGATGAGAACCTGTTGAAACAGGTAATTAACTATTTTTTGTATTCTTTTCAGCAAATTGGTCTTTTGATATCGAGTTCATTGTTATTTGATTTGCTGATTTTAATTTTAAAATCTGCAAAGCCTTTTTTCTGTATCTAAGGTTGGCTACTTGTATTATATATTTATGTTTATTCCTGTTGTCGTTATCCTGTCAGGGAGCTATGAATTTCATAGCAGTTGAGTAATAGAGGTTGACTTACGATATAAGTGTTCACACAATCTTTAACCTTTGAGTGCCTTTTGTGGACAAAATTGTGAGGTTCAATGAGCCTAAGTAGACAATACCTTGCGTGATTGTGTGGACTATGGGTCCTATGCTGCCTGTGCTATTGGCCCCTTCTGCGAATCACCCTTTTCTCAAGGGGCTCCAGTGGCAGCACAGTTTGCAGCCTCTTTCTTCTACAGAAGGAGTGCAGTTAAAATTGTGAATGAGAGGTTGATATTTGATCGATTTCGGTCTTTTTCTTCTATAATTTCCTGGCCTTATGATGTGGGAAACCTTACTGAACCCCATATTCTTTTTGGGAAATATAGTCCTTTTTCTCTTGTTGTACTAGCTCAACTGTATTGGTCTTTTATATCTGTGCTGCTATAATTTTACTGGGTCCTTATACAACTCACACGACTTGTACCTGATGCAAATGTCTATATATACATGACAAACACATTCCAAACATGAAAATATGAGTTGCATTTTACTAATATCTCTTGCGACTTGTGCCTGATGTGATGTCTATATATCCAAACATGAAAATGTTGGTTCCAATTTACATATCGTGAAGATGGTAGTTATATAATTTTACATTCATGTGTTTTGGTGTGATTGCAGATCAAGGATGGTTTTGCTGAGGGGAAAGACCTGGTTGTGTCTGTTATGTCTGCAATGGGGGAAGAGCAGATCTGTGCTCTCAAAGACATTGGTCCTAAGTAGTTTCAAATTTAAGTAGTTTCAAATTCATTTATTGCAAATCTTAGATGGAACCATAAAAGACTTTGGTAGTTCTAAATGCGGTTTTGATGTTTTATTTGGGTTTGGATAGAAAAAAGAGAATAACAATATAACTAGTTTCTTGTTGTGCTATGGATTACTGTTTTGCTTTTCCTTTTCAATAATTTTTATTATCTCGTCTTTATTTTTGTGTTGGTAAGTTTGAATTGTAACATTTAAATTCTAGCTTTTAATTGCATATTACACTTGCATTAGTTACCCGATATATATTAATGTAGCAATTTAGGTTTAATATATCATTTACTACGAGTTAATACAATATACTAGTTTTAAAAAAAAAAAGATATTTCCTTGTAATTACAGTATCGTTTATATTAATTTTAAACCCATTTTAAATATATGTATCACAAGGATCACATTGGATAAAAATAGAATCAAATTAATATAAAATTTAAATACAAATAAATGTTTTAATAATGAAGAAGTAAAATTAAATCCGTATAATCTACAAATAGATGAATATTTGGAATTTAACTATATAAAACTTTTATAAAAATTAAGCATGATAAAATTCAAACATTAAGTATTTAAGGCTTCATTGTGCATGCTTTCTTATTATGTAATCGTTTGGTCTAACTTTAAGACCTACTTGATTTAACTTTCAATTGCAAATTGAAAGCACAAAATTTCACCATTTTTTACATGTTATTCAATTTAGAAGTTTTCAAATAAATGTTTAGGCCTGAAATTTGTTACACCCATTTGACTCGGCTCAAAATTAAACTATCAAAATTCTTTTTTTTTTTTGAAAAATATAAAAATAAAAATTTATTTTAATAATTGACCATTTGACTTTGATTGGTAGGGTGATAGTAACTATGACTTAGTTTGAATGGATGATACATTTATTTCTGATAATGTTAAAAACAATAATAACAATGAAATTAATTACTATAAGGTAAAATTTTTTACTATAACTATACCACTGCCAATCTAAAGAAAACTTAAGTCTAAACCTTAAACAAAACAAAGTTGAAATGGGAACCAACAAAATCAGAATTTTCTTTTTGGCCCATTCCTCCACGTCACACTATTAGAAAGAGGAAGGACAAGACCCCTCCCAACGGTATTTTGCTCGGGAAACCTGAACCCATAATGATCTGGCCGATCAATCAAATTGAAGCCCACCTTAAAGCCAAGCCCTTTTGCCCTTACCGGCTGACAACCGCTCCCATTTCAAAAGAGCCATATCTATTCATCCTCCGGATGCCCACACACGAAGTTGCGGATAATTTTCCCCATCTCCAAACAAACACCCTTAGGCACAACAGTAGGTTGCATGGTAGACAAAGGAATGACTGCCAAAACCGCCTTAGCAAGCATGATCTGTCCTACTAGCGACAACGTCTTAGCTTTCCATCACGCAAGCTTATGACGCATATTGGATACAATATATTGAAATGTCGATCTAGTGACCCTTCGGTGAAGAAGCGGAACACCCAAATATTTCCCAAAATCATCCACCACCAAGAACCCAAGTTCAGCACTAATGCTACACTGCAACAGTGCCAAGACATTTTTAGAAAAGTAGATACTCGTTTTTTGGACACTTACACTGACTGGAATAATGGTAGAGTTCATCGAGAACCCTCTTTAGAATCCTCATCTGAGGCATAGATGCTTCCATGAATAGCGCAAGATCATCTGCAAAGAACGGGAGTGGCACACGCGGGCCTCGCCTGGAGAGCTTAATAGGTGCCCATTGCCCCTCACTAACTTCCTGCTTGATGGCTTGAGCTAACCGCTCAATGCACAATACAAATAAGTACAATGGCAACGGATCACGTTGCGTTAGCCCCTGCCGTGGCCTGATTCAGCAGTTAAAGCCTCATTCTAGGCAATCTGCATGGACGTAAAGCTAACACAATGCATTATAACATCTCAGAGCTGTTTTGGAATCCCAATATCACTCATTATAACATTCCACAATAGTTCTGGAATCCCAATATCACCGGAGGTTGCTAATGCTGTGTTTGAAATGGCACTGTTGAAAGCTCCAGGGGTGGATGGCTTTATCGAAGACATTCTAAGTCAATTTTAACTGCCATCCACCCAACCTTACTGGACTTCTTACGCATGGAATGAATAATCTCCTGTGCCACAATAATGTTATTCTTAATACATCGGCCCGGGACAAAGCTAGACTGGTTTGGAAGCACCCAATCTGGCATAAACGGCTTTAAGCAATTGACAAGTACTTTAAAAACAATGCTATAAAGCACGACACACAGACTGATTGGTCGGAACTGCTGAATCATCTCAGGGACCTCCTTCTTCGGAATAAGAACTAACACCGTTCTGTTGACCCATCCATCAAATCGCCCACCACACATAATATAACGGACATACAAACTTCAGGGCCAACCAGCGGCCAGTTCTTCTGATAGAAGAACACATGCAAGCCATCCACCCCTGGAGCTTTCAACGGCGCCATTTCAAACACAGCATTAGCAACCTTTTCATTAGTAACCGATGCCCTTAGCACATCCATCTCCTTATGCACAACGTGATTGAACATACTGCGGATAGGATAGTGCTTGCCTACATTCAGATAACGCGAGAATAAAGAAGAATAAAAGCAAATAGCCTCATTTTCCATACCTCATGATCACCACACCATTCACCATCATTAAGCTTCAGCATCCTAATCAGATTCGCCTGTCGCCTAACCATAGTGCTAATGTGAAAAAAACGAGTATTATGGTCTCAATCCCTCAACCATTGACAACGAGACTTCTGGTAGCAAAGGCTTTCCTCCTGTGCTAGCGCATCATCTAGCTCAAGTTTCAACTTCTGTTCTAAGTCCAGCAAGAAGCTTGAAGGGCCACTGTTCTTTCAATCCCACGAATACGCCTTAAGAGACTCCGTTTCTTTATACCAAGATGGCCAAAGACATCCCGATTCCACGGTTTAACAGCATTTGTAAACCGCTCAATGTTTTGCACAATACCCTGAGAAGAATACCAAGTGCCTCTAAGAAATTCCTCAAACTCCGGACGCTGTTGTGACGCCGCTAAGAACCAAAAAGGCCATTCCCCATCTACCACTCGATCCCTCCCAGTAGAGAGCAAGATGGGCCTATGGTCAGACCCTATCCTCTCCAAATGGTGCACATAAGAATTCGGATACTCCATTACCCAGTGCTCATTACCAATACATCTATCCAATCTTTGATGAAGGTTCCCACGACACCACGAGAATGGGGAGCCGGAAAACTAAGATCATGCAAACCCATACCAAACAGGAACTTGATGAAATGTTGACTCAATGCAGATATTAGAATTGAACCACCCTTGCGCTCCTCATGAGAAACAATCCCATTAAAGTCCCCACCAATAACCCAAAGGAAAGGTGACGTAGGAGCCCGCATGGCTAACTGATCTCAGAGCCGTCTCCTTAGAGTAGCATTTGGACTGCCGTACACCGCTGTCAGATAGAAACTTGAATTAGTGTCACCATCGTTACAGAGTACATGAACAAACTGGTTCGTTACTGGGATTATATCTAGCTGAAGGCTCGATTTCCACAACAACCAGATACCACCCGCAAAACCCCGGGTCTCATCCCGGAATGAAAACGCATAGCCTATACCCCGAATAACGCCATCAGCTTTAACCCATTCACCCGCGTCTCCAGTAATGCAACATCACTCGGCTTATACTCAGCAATAAACAGTTTTAAGATCCTACTGAACCTCGCGGTCGCTGCACCTTGACAGTTCCAAAAAAGCAACTTCATGAGAAATAGAAGAAAAATGGAAACCGCGTACCTCATTGGCTACCAGCATCAGTAACCTTGTCAGCATTACCCAAAGCCGCATGACCAGTAGCCAAATTGGAAGCAATACCACTCCCTGCCCATTGTCAGCTACAGGAACATTCTCCTTCATGATATCATCCAAGTCCAACCCTTCACTAACCTAAGCTAGATGATCATTAAGATTATTCGTCACCGTCTCAACCCAATCCGACAATAACCGCCGGGAAGGGCAATAATAGCCAGTTTTAATATTACATTACTCTTTTTTCTTTTTGAACGAATTACATTACCCATTTTGTTTGCCACATAAAGAGTATATAGCGAAGATTATTTTCATGAAAAGAAGACATTATTCACATTATATAAATGAATTGAATTAAGTAAAAACATATTTATATTTTTATTATTTTTAAATTCTCTGAACGATTTTTTAATATTTAATAACATATCTTATAAGATACATTCATTTTCATAAAGTAACTTAATAATAGAAAAAAATTAGTAATAAAATTTAAAATTTCATAAAATTATCACATCCTCAAAAGTAATTTAATGATAAAATTTTAACAAAATTAAAAATAATTTAATATTATTCATAAAATTTATATATTTTATTAATAGCTATATGGCATTTAGAAAAAAAAAATTAATAAATCAAACTTAAGTAGTGAAACCAATGCTACCCACGTGGCATACACGTAAGCAAAAAAAAAAAACCCCGGGTTCAACTGTCCAAGTGTTTTCTTTCACATTTTCATCTTATTTCTTTTTTTTTCTTTCCATTTTTTCTATTAGAACGAACAAAACTCAGATAACATATCACCAGGAATTGTTTTCAACTCTCAATTCTGTAATTTTCTTTTTGATTTTTTATTATTTCCCCTTCATAATCTCATTTCATCACCTACTGTCACTTGTTTCTCACTTTTAAATTTATAAAATAATTTTTAAAAAATATTTTATGAATTTTCTATGCGCCAAACTTTCTGTCATTTTCCCTCAATCATTTCATTTTCTTTGCCTTTCTCTCCGTATCTCTCTGTAATTTGCCGTTTCGGTTACGTATTGGAAAATGAATTGAAATTGTTAGTAATTCTATGATAAGAAATCTTCATTCATTTGAATAATTTGGTGCGTTTTGGAGCGGGCATTGACGGAGAAATTGTGTTGATTTTAATTCTATGATAAGAAATCTTAATTTATTTGAATAATTTGGCGTGTTTTAAAGAAGGCATTGTCAGGAAACTTTTTTGTGTTGAATTTACGTCGGAATTGAGTCGATTAAATTTGAAATTGAGAACCTGACTCGGGGATCCGTGGTGGGTTTATTGAAAGAGAAATGTGATCCAATTTGCGGTGATAGGAAGAAAACGTTTTGGATACTATCGGCGTAGTAACAGCGCCATCAGATGGCGCTGTTCAGACGCTTGTTTTACCGGAAGCCGCCGGATCGGCTTCTCGAGATCTCCGAACATGTCTACGGTAACTTTTCTTTTTCTTCTAATTTATTGTTCGGCAGTTTTAAAATTTGGAAACCATCTACATTCTATCAGAGGAATGCCAATGGATATTGTGTTTGAATTCTCTGATTCTATCTGGGAACTTAATTTCTTATCTACATATTTTTTTGTATTAATTTATTTGGACCATGCACTCTTAATTTAATGAATTTTAGGGTTCTGTTGATTAATATTGGGATATTTTATTACAATTAAGAAGGTTCTTAGCTTGTTTCTTTTCGTGGTTGTTGGGGAGAATTGGGTGGCATTCTCACCTTAAAGCAGAATTACTGAATTGATTTGCTAATGAACTTAGAAACTGATGTGCTGTCTGTGTTTTCTTAATGCATACGAATTTCCATACCATTTTATAAATGTTTCTGTTTGGAACTATAGTTTGCTTTTCTCCATTTTAGGAAAAGTTATAAAACTTCCTTTTGTGAGCATTTGTAACGAACTTTACAGCTAGAACTTACCATATTATATTTTGGTTTTTTTTTGGAGGCACATGGTTAATAAGTTTTGCTCATTTGATTCAACTTTTGTGTCGGTTGTTTTTCAGTATTTGACTGTTGCTTCACTGCTGACGTTTTGGAAGAAGATGAGTTCAAAGTGTATATGGGTAGCATTGTGGCACAGCTACAAGACTACTTTCCAGATGCTTCTTTCATGGTTTTTAATTTCAGAGAAGGGGACAGGCGGAGCCGAATTTCGGACATTTTAAGCGAGTATGACATGACAGTTATGGACTACCCACGGCAATATGAGGGATGCCCGTTGCTGCCACTTGAAATGATTCATCACTTCCTTCGATCGAGTGACAGCTGGTTGTCATTGGAAGGGCAGCAGAATGTGCTTTTGATGCACTGTGAAAGAGGAGGATGGCCTGTACTCGCTTTCATGCTTGCCAGTCTTCTGTTATACCGAAAACAATATAGTGGTGAGCAGAAGACTCTTGAAATGGTCTACAAGCAATCTCCTAGGGACCTTCTCAAGCTTCTGTCCCCTTTGAACCCTCGGCCTTCTCATTTGAGATATTTGCAGTATATTTCTAGAAGGAATTTGAGTTCTGATTGGCCTCCAGCACATACACCTAGAGATTTGGATTGCATAATTCTTAGAGTTCTTCCTCTTTTTGAAGGGGGAGAAGGCTGCAGGCCAGTTATACATGTTTATGGAATGGACCCCAAAACACCAGCCAATAGAAGTTCTAAGCTTCTGTTTTCAACTTCAAAGACGAAAAAGCAAGTTCCTTACTTCCGAAAGGTGATGCCTAAGTCACGCAATTGAACTGAAAGATAAATTGACCAAAATTTGGGATGTTCTAATAAGGTTTGTCTGCAGGAAGAGTGTGCATTGGTGACAATAGATACTCATTGTCATATTCAAGGGGATGTTGTGCTTGAGTGCGTCCATTTATATGACGATTTGGTACATGAAGAGACGATATTCAGAGTTATGTTTCACACAGCGTTTGTTCGAAGAAATATTTTAATATTCAATCACGATGATGTTGATGTGTTGTGGGATGCCAGGCATCAATTTCCAAAGGACTTCACAGTAGAGGTAGGTTAGGTTATTAGTCTGTGACTATTTTTTTTATTTACTTTCTAAACCTGTAGGAGTTGAATGCATACTCATATCTGTATCAGGTGGTTTTTATGGACCGTGATGCGGTTGTCCCTAATCTCCCCAGAGTCGCAACAAAAAGTGAAGATCGGAATGACGGTGAATGTGCTTCACCAGAGGAATTTTTCGAGGTGGAAGAGATCTTCAGCAATGCAGTTGATGCGGTGGAGGGAAAGGTTGATGTGCTGGATGGAAAAGTCGATGCGCTGGATGGAAAGGTGGATTACGACAGTCAGATAGTTCATGAAAACAAGCCAGAGCAGAAAGATATCTTGAGAGAGGATGTAGATTCCCATTTGCTGGATGGAAAGGTGGATTACAACAGTCAGATAGTCCATGAAAACAAGCCAGAGCAGAAAGATATCTCAAGGGAGGATGTAGATCCCCATGCACTGGATGGAAAGGTGGATTATGACAGTCAGATAGTTCATGAAAACAAGCCAGAGCAGAAAGATATCTTGAGGGAAGATGTAGATCCCCATAGAATTCAAGAATGTTCCACATATGATGGGAATAAAAAACAGGATGTCGAGTTTGATTCTAGTATAGATGCAGTGAAGGACATAGCTATGGATGATGTGAATTACAAATTACACATGAAGCTGGATTCTGACATTAATGCTGTGAAAGACATAGCTGTTGATGATGGAGACATTAAGGCCGGTTCAGTGGAATTTACTATCAACCTGTTGAGAGAGAGAGAAACCAAGGAGGTGACAGAAGATGTGCTTGGCAAGTTGGAAGACACGGCAGATACAGGCAATAGAGAAGAATCTGTTCCACTGAAGAAGCAAAGGTTGAAAACTGATGTTTCCAGATCTAAACCCGAGAAAATACTGCCTATTTCAAAGAAACAAGACGGGCTGTCTCCAAAACCAGCTTCAGATTCTGCTCTGGTGAAACCAAAGAGCCGACAACTAGAACCTCAGGGCCAACCTGCAAGGCCAGCAAAGCCAAATGCCGTATCTCGGTGGATCCCTCCTAACAAGGGATCTTATGCTAATTCGATGCATGTATCGTATCCACCATCAAGACCTAATAGTGCACCACCTGTACCATCCAGTACTTTGAGGAAATCGAAGTCTGTTTCCAATCTAAAGGGTTCTATTGGAGCCGTGATTTCAAAGGATGTTTCATCCAAGCAAAAATGTCAGAAGGTTGACGATACAAAGACTTCAAAGGATTTTTCATCCGAGCAAAAAGGTCAGAAGGTTGACCTTACAAAGCCTTCAGGCTCTCCAAAAGAAATATATACCGCTCCAATAATTCCAACACCACTGCCTGGCTTACAGCAATCAGTATATATTCCACCTAGCACTCCAGCAGCCGCACCACCACCTGCTCCTCCTTCCCCACCTCCACCAAGATCTTTGTTGGCTTCACAATCTTTGGAAGAAAATACAATATCTATACTACCTCCCCCACTTTCTGGAAATGTTTCTAGAATGTCTTTTGCTGCATTGTCTACCCCTCCTCCTCCTCCTCCTCCACCACCACCTTGCACAGCAACAAAAGTACATACTACTGGGATGCTTTCTCAAAATCCAGTGGCAGTTCCTCCTCCACTGCCTCCCTCTCCCCCATTTTCTAATCCTCAGATTTCTAAACTCTTTTCGTCTCGTCCACCACCTTCACCACCTTTGAAGTCTAGGTTTTCTTCAGCTTTCCTTAATGTACTACATTCTCAAGCTCCTCCTCGCCCATCTCCTGTCAGATCATTGGGTACATCAAAACTTGGTAATGTACCTTCGTTCCATCAAAAGCCCCCTCCCACTCCTCCAACTCAAGGTGCTATGGCTCCATCTATCATGCATGAAGTGCTATCAGCACCTTCTCCACCCCTAGCCCCTCCATTGTGTGATGCTCCATCCTCCCCTCCCCTCCCACCTCTAGTACCCACTAGACATGTACCTTTGCCACCCCCACCCCCCCCACCACCTCCTCAGTATGGAGCTTTGGCACCTCTATCGCAACCAATGCCTCATTACATAGCTTCTACTCCACCAATACCACTACCACCACCTTTATTGCTGGGAATGCGTGCATCTTCTTCACTGCCCTCACCAATGCCTCATTCTCCATCTGCTCCCCTTGAACTACCCCCATTGATGTCTACTACCCCATCTCCTCCACCACCGCCATTAACTAGTGCCCCAACTCCACCTCCATTACCCCCATCAATGTCTACTACCTCAATTCCTCCTTCACCACCCTCATTGATCTGTAGTGCCACAATTCCTCCTCCACCTCCATCACAACCCCCATTGATGTCTAGTGCCCTCCCTCCTCCACGTTCATCACCCCTATTGATGTCTAACGCCTCACTTCCTCCGACACCTCCATCACCCCCATCAATATCTAGCTGCCCTCTTCCTCCTGCTCTTCCACTCCCATCAATGTCTAGCGTCCTACTTCCTCCTCTAGCTCCACTACCCCCCTTGATGTCTAGTGTTCCACCTCCACCTCCTCCTCCTCCAACTCCATCACCCTTATCAGTGTATGGCACCCCACTTCCTTCATCTCCACTAGCCCTATCAATGTCTAGTGACCCACCTCCACAACTCCCATCAATGTCTAATGCCCTACTTCCTCCACCTTCACCACCCTCTTTGACGACTATTGCCCCACTTCCTTTTCTACCTTCACCATCCTTTTCAATGACTAGTGTTCCACCTCCTCCACCTTCATCTCTACCTCCCCAATTGACATCTAGTTCCCTAATTCCTTCTCCGCCTTCACCATCCTCTTCAACAACTAGTGTCCCACTTCCTCCTCCACCTTCACCACCCTCTTCAGCAACTATTGCCCCACATCCTCCTCCACCTTCACCACCCTCTTCAACGACTACTGTCCCACTTCCTCCAACCTCACCACATTTTTCAACTACTATTGCCTCGTCTCCTCCATCTCCACCACCTCCACCAATGTGTAGTACTCCACTTCCTCCATTTTCACCACCCTTTTCAACTACTATTGCCTCGTCTCCTCCATCTCCACCACCCCCACCAATGTGTAGTACTCCACTTCCTCCACCTTCACCACCCTCTTTGACTAATATTGTCCCATCTCCTCCAGCTCCACAACTCCCATCAATGTCTAGTGCTTCACTTCCTCCACCTTCACCACCTTCTTCAGTTACTAGTGCCTTACCTCCTTCAATTCCACCACTATCTCCACCTCCCCTATTGATGTCTACTGCCTCGTTTCCTCCTCCACCTTCACCACCCTCTTTGACAACTAGTGCCCCACCTCCTCCATCTCCACCACCCCCATCAATATCTAACACCCCACTTCCTCCCCCGTCGGTATCTAGTGCTCCACTTCCTCTTTCACCTTCGCCAACCACTTTGATGACTAGTGCCCCACCTCCTTCACCTTCACTACCATCTCCACCTCCCACATTGATGTCTACTGCCCCACTTCCTCCTCCATCTTCACCACCCTCTGCAACGACTAGTGCCCCACCTCTTTTGTCTCCATCACCCCTATCAATATCTAGCATCCAACCTCTTCCCTCATCGATGTCTAGTGCTTCAATTCCTCGTTCTCCTTCACCAACCACTTTGACAACTAGTGCCCTACCTCCTCCATCTCCACCACCCTCGTCAATATCTAGCACCCCACCTCCTCCTTCACCAACCACTTCGATGACTAGTACCCCACCTCCTCCATCTCCACCACCCCCATCAATATCTAGCACCCCACCTCCTCCCTCATCGATGTCTAGTGCTTCAATTCCTCCTTCACCTTCACCAAATACTTTGATGACTAGTGCCCTACTCCCTCCATCTCCACCACCCCCATCAATATCTAGCACCCCACCTCCTCCTTCACCAACCACTTTGACGACTAGTGCCCCACCTCCTCCATCTCCACCGCCCCCATCAACATCTAACACCCAACCTCCTTCCCCATCGATGTCTAGTGCTTCACTTCCTCCTTCACCTTTATCAACCACTTTTTCAACTAGTGCCTCACCTCCATCTCCACCACCCCAATTGGTGTCTAGTGCCCCACCTTCATCACCCCCATCAATGTCTAGTGTCTCACCTCCTCCACCTCCACCACCCTTATCAATGTTTGATGTCCCTCATCCACCCCTTCCCCCATTACCTGGAGTGCCACCTCCACCTCCTACCCCCCTTGGAGCACCACCCCCACCACCTCCACCTGTTAATGAAATTGCAACACCAGCCCCACTTATGCATGGAGCTCCACCACCTCCACCGTTGCCTCCTACTGTTGGAGAACCACCTCCACCGCCACCTTCTGGGGTACCGCCACCTCCACCGCCGCCTCTTGGAATTGAACCACCACTTCCAACGCCACCTCTTGGAGTTGGACCACCACCGCCACCACCACCTCCAGGAGGAGGAGCACCACCTCCGCCACCACCTCCTGGTGGAGGAGCACCACCTCCGCCACCACCTCCTGGAGGAGG